>NW_019213803.1:99952-147223 GCF_002532875.2 Varroa jacobsoni | reverse complement strand
TACATATTCTATGCTTCCTTTAATTATAATGAGTAGCGGCACATTGTCTCTGAAATAAGCCTACCGAACGACTCGATAGGATATCGAAATCGACCTTGTGGTCTTCAAAAGACGCTTCGGTATTTGTTTCACAAGAGAGCTCACGTTATTCAGAGAGTAGAGATACTGTGATTGCAATGGCCATAGGGACATGCATACAAAGGTGTATCATTTTCAACCTCTGGTTATAAAGACCTACCGTCGAACTAAATAGAGCTAGTTAAGAAATTGTCAAGTGCCTGACAATATTATTTTTAAGAAAATCAATAATACTATCATAGTTTCGCTTAAAAAAAAAAAGTAATTATAAAGCATTTTTTAGCGAATCTCTACTAGAAATTTTGGAGTTAATTAATTGAATAGGCATTCGAGCAAAAATTGTCCTCTAAGTATAATTAGCATACAGTAAGGGACGCGTAGACCTTCGAGAATTTCTCTATTTTTTAACGCCGTCAGATTGAAACGAACTAACTCTACTAGGTGAGCTACTTAGTAAACCAATTTTTCTGATTTGACTGATCCCGGCAAATAGCGCGACCCATAGTCAACGATCAGACCGACAAACGGGAACGACGAAAGAAACTGCAATTCACAGTCGGGCCATTGCGTACGGCATGCATATGTATGTGTAGGAAGCCCTATCGCATTATGAAGCATGCATCCAGCCCGGTTATTATTACCTGCTGATCACGTTTCGCTATCTCGTCACTTTTCGAGTTTAACCTAGCTTGAACTAATCAATCATTTCGGCAATTTTTCTCTTCGTGGTTTACTCTGCAGCCAATCAAAATGATCAGGTTATAGCCTCAATGGTCAGAGACATCATCGACTTAACCTAATTTTTCCACTGACCAAAACAGCACTAATGTTCCGCTAGCTCGCGCATTGATCTCTTTCGCCGAATCGGAAGACAAAAACTTCGAAAATAAAAAAAATGAAGGTCCTTTCAGCACAGGCCGCTACAGATTAACCAAGTTTGTGAACAATAGCTGAATTTGACTTTCTAGAACTGTTGTACGCGGCGACCTTGGCCATACATGCCCTGGTAAATTCACTATTTTTTTTTTTAAATACAGAGGCCAATAAAAGGGCGGGAGAAGCACCGTTGTAATAACGCTACATCGTACCTTGTCTGAACTTCCCGCACAATTTGGATAACAGTCTTAAGCAAATCGAAACCTGCAGAGCAGGCTTGGTAAATTGTTCGAGAACTACCTAGAAATAAACGTAAGTTCTTATTAGATTAACGTTGACTTATCATGCTGAGATACCCAACAGAAACATGTATGCATATGTCTGTCATACCTCTTAACATAAATCTTATAATATAACAAATTACGACACAGTTTTTTTTTTTTTTTGTTTTTCGATCGGCAGTAGCAATGGAAACAGTGGAAAATCTATAAAAACTCTTGCTTTTAAGGGCCAGCGTTCATTCATCACCGCAGGAGACCACATCCGTTGGTTATAGTTTTCATACACTAAGAAGCTTTGAAGAGGATGCACGGAGTTAAACCGAGTGAAGTCTTAGGAGAAAACGCAATAAAAATACAAACCTATGTAAAATTTTAAGCAAATGTATCAAATGGATTTGTACGATCCTTCACTGGCACCCGTAGCACAGGTGTTTTGTATTTGCAAATCGACTAGTCTCCAGTTCAACCCAAAGACAGCCTGGTACTAGGCGGCAATTATTGTATTTCTCATTTATATCCTGCCGAATGAGATGCCAGTCGCAGTGTCCCCCTATGTAGGTCTTCCATAAAGCGAGAGTATTTTTCCATTCGTATGCACGTACGCGGTGTGCCGTCTATCAATCACAGAATTGGC
The DNA here is from genome assembly GCF_002532875.2 of Varroa jacobsoni. Classification (NCBI taxonomy): domain Eukaryota; kingdom Metazoa; phylum Arthropoda; class Arachnida; order Mesostigmata; family Varroidae; genus Varroa; species Varroa jacobsoni. The sequence goes on along the minus strand of NW_019213803.1, from coordinate 145,354 downwards.
GAAACCACCCCCCCCCCCCCAAATCATTTGCACACAATTCCTATCCGAGCAATGTAAGGCAATCATAGAGGATGGCCCTCCATAGTAACCCCTATAACTAAAACAGATTTACATATCCATATTGTTTTTCATTAGCAATCGCCAGTTTTTTTATGCAAAAACTTGCATGCTTTGTTCGGTGATGTTTATTCGTCCTCTTCCTAATAGTGACTTTATTAGTAGTTCGATGGTCAATAGAGTGGCAGAACAGTATAGCTACTAAAATCCGTAACAGCTATATAATTACAGTCAACAATGATCCATAGGATCTGAGTAAGACCGAACGCCAACACTTGTACGAGCTTGTCGTACGGCTAAAAGCACTGGTTTAATGAGACGGCAGACCTGCCAAGATAAAAAAGCAAATAGTAGGCCACAGTACACTGAACTTTAATTTATAATTAACCGAAGTTGTAGTCTTATCGGAAAGTTTAATATCATGTAATAATAAGTAATGAGCTAATCAGGAATTGTACGAGCAGCTCAAAGCTGAATATAGATTCTAGAGAGATAGTGATTAACTACGCATAAATTACTCAAAAAATACCGGAATAGAACGAAAAAAATAAGTCAAATGAGTAAGGTACTAGTAGAGGCCAACAGGTTAAACCCAACAGAAATTTCTAGTGAGTATATATCGGTGCTTGAAGGGGATGCAAGCTTAAAGATCAGTAATTCGCTTTAGAAGCAGAGATTGATCTTGTGCTTCAGTGGACTTACATGCAGTGGACTAAACGGGCATGCCGTCTATTTTATCATCGCATCCTTTTTGATAATCACAATGACCTGTAACACTAAGGATAACTAAATTTTAAAATAACAGCTATACATTTCTTATGAATAATCGATACCAAAACAGCAGGGGCATTCCAAACCTGCTGAACTACAAAATCATATCCTTTCTATAAGCATAAGAAAGTATAAATAACACCAGTTAAACAGACGCTTTGTGTACTAGCAGTCTGCATATGGGAAAGATATTCTTCGAACGCTGCTGCTTCTTCTGTCGAAACTACCTTCCACCTTAAGCCTCTGCAGCATTATAGGGGCATATTGTTTTATTCGAGAGGATATCATAGCACTGAAGATGACCCACACATCGTATAGTTGTACGGGATACAAGTCAGTACGATCCAATACAGAAATATGTTTTTTAAAACCAAAAATTAACACTTCGATACTTCTACTAGATTGTTTAAGGAGGTTAAGCATTTTTTGTCGGTTCGCTATTTTTCAGAGGTTTTACGCATCGCTTTTTGTAAAAAATTGTTATAGTCGAAAAGCGACAATTTTATTAAGTAAAAAAATGTTTGAGGTCAGCAATTGTAGTCATGCAAGATAACAGAAAGCGATATAAATTATTCAAAACAAAAAAAGAGACAGTTGGGCATCGGTTTTCAAGCCAAATAATACTCATACGGCTAACTGCACTTGTAACAGCCCAAAATTAATGCAACTCCATGTTTTATAAGTTACCCAATTATTCGTATCTCTAACATTATCATCAAATGTGTTTGTCATCGGTACTCATAATTTTTCTGCATCTTCTCTCAAAGAAAAAAAACTCAAAAGGTTTATAACTAATTCACACAACTTATTAATCTAAAGAAATATCTCTACTCGTGTGCCGCTTCTATTGACGCAATCAAAAATGGCTGAGATTTTTTCTCATTTTGCCATCTGCTTGATACGTGGAAATACCCGGTATTGCTATGATGTTCAATATAGCCTATGAGCTTTTCCACTGGCCGACGGAGTATATATATATATAGCCGTAGATTGCATGCTCAGTTACGCCAAATCGTTGGGCATCGTCGTAACGCGGTGCCCTGAAACTCTGGAGACCCGCATTAGGAAGTCGTTCTATCTTTTTATTGAGTGCACGTCCTTCAATATATCTTCCATTCAATATAAGATAATTAAAAGGACCATTAAGATGAAAAGGCGTTTCTATTTCTATTCAAATCTTTTCACTTCGGCCAACTCACGCCTTGAGATGATCCTCAGTTTCTGTAAATAGTCATACAACATTCTATTGTTAACGTCACACCCCTAAAAATTCTATCGACTTTACATGCGTTTGTTTTGCTCTGAATGTTCATGACAAAATTATGGTAAGGCGCACGTTTTCCGAAGGCTTACGGAGATTACCGTATATGCACATTTACCCAATGCGACAATTAAAACAGGTGCTGCTTCCCCTCGTTACATAGTGTAGAAAATCTTGACAAAGAGAGAGACTAAAATTATAAACAATCAGAGAAGCAAAAGTACTGTATGGTTTTAGTGGAAGTGTGCGTTCTACAAGGTCTGATTTGGATCAAGATAATGCCGAGGCTTGCTTCACTTTTTTGAGATATAAAACTCGTCAATTTGCCCCATACTAACTTTCTCATAAGCTCTTTACAAACGTATATTTTTAGTTTCAATGACAACATGAGCTTCCAATACCCCGACTAGTCATTAGCACCATATAGAAATTATCAGCTCTTCGCTTTTGATCTGGATACAAGATGTCCGTTTATTTAGACAAGAAATAATCGGATCATTGGCGTCCCGTCAGTTCATATCTGTAAATAAAATCCCTGTTCACAGCGTCATGTAGCAGTTTTTGTGTATCCGGTAGTTTGAACAACAGCATAAGACTATTTGTATGCTGTATACGTGTCCTTCCATGGCCTGGTCGCGATATTTTCAGTTTATCAGGCCTTGGTGCTCTCAGTCCAATCTACTAACATTCGTTAGATTTACATGAACCATTACTTATACCTGTGTGGCCATGATGAAATATGTAAGTTAAGTTGTCTGAGTACCTGCTAGCTGTCTGGGAACGCTGTCGTGTCCTGTAATGATACAGTGGTAATATGTTTGCCCATGGATCTTAAGTACGGATCGCGTAGGCAGATCCAGGTAAAAATCCGGATGATTGGAATCCCGTCTCTTCTTGGTCCCCTTATGTTATTAGTATAAGACTGAGCATTCGAGCTTATTTGGACCACTTACTTGGTAATAGCCAATCTTCCCCGCTCCAAAATTTCCGTTAGTTCCTGTGTCAAAGGTCTAAGTGTATCAGAAATGACCTTTAAGCCATAGCGATCAATTTTCGAGCCTTTCAAATGAAAATCGTATCTGGGATTTTTCCGTTTGCCACATAAACGGGTTTTGTAGAAGGACCACGAAAATTGGCAATACTGCAGACCGCCTATTTCGGACAAAACAAAGTTTGGAACCTTTGTGAGGTTTCGTTCACGTAGGGACACATGGTAAGCCAAGTTCGAATACGGGCATAGACATACTTCATCTAGTGTTGGGAGTCAGCGGTTTAATGAAGTGCCCAGTGTTGGACGGCGGTGCTGGACGACAAACTTGAAACATTTCATTTTAGATTGGAGAATAGTTGATTTTAGTTCAAATTTCGAAAACGACACGCTATTACTTGCGATGGAACCGACGTTTGTCTAGTGCTAGGAGTATCAAAATTATAATCTACAATCTGCCAAAATTTTTCACAATTTTAACACTCCACTCTGCATATACTGTATACTATTTTTCTGCCTCTATCTGTTCAGCTTTTGCAATAACGTAGGCCGATGTACTACAACACAGTATGAGAGGACTTTAGTTGAAAATTACAGCTCACCGTGTGATTTCTCAAATGGATGCTATTACGGAAACTATGGGCTTTACATCTAGTTCATTTGACTCTAATTCATTTACTTTCCAAGGGTCGATGATTTATTAATTTTTTGGTTAGGTTAGGTATAAAACCGTAAAGAGCCCTGTCTTACTTTGCCGTGTCAAACGGGTTTACGCCAAAATGCGGGACAATTCAAAATGATGCTGATGAGGACTGTTTCATTAGAATTCCTTTTCTCAAATGTCTTTGGTTATTAATGAATTACAAGAGGAACGAGCATAAATCAATAACAGAGGCAGGCAGCCAGCCAGCCAGCCAGCCAGATTTAGTTCAGTAAATCCCTTTACGTTGGGGTCGGAACGGGTCGAATCCATCAAGAGTTATTGTTTCAACAGAACAAACTTAAGTTGGTGAACTGCTAGCCTGATTTGACAATATATCTTCGCTGCCTGTTCCTATATATTTACAACCTATAGCCCCTTACCAACTAAAACATTTCACTTGTTTCGTAGATTAGAAACCTGCTAATATTAGGGACACGTTGTAGCCTAGGTTCGAACCTAGGCGTCGACAGACTGAGCTGGGAGCAAGCCAGTCGTCCGTCTGATGGAACGCTTGCTTGACGGCGATACTGGACGTAGAAATCGAAACGTGCAGAGATTAAAGACCAGGCTTTTTAACCGTAATCACTAATTACGGCAGCCCTAAATGAATAGGTACTACGGCCTATTCTGCATTGTCAGCGGTCGCTTATAAATAGCCGTACATTGTCTTCTTTGAGGATGAGCGGGCGAATACGTATAAGCTAATGTATGTTAATCTAAATCTTCCAATTATTTTTTTTGATATTTATGGTAAAATGTCTTGCTCGAAGAGAATCGAATAGACCGGCTTAAACAGGCTATAAGTACCCATGTACTTCGAAGGTGGCTACGATGAAATTCCAAAGGGTAGAAAACACTATCAGTTTAGCTTAAGGCACTGTATGGTAGCTTTGCGCTCAACAAACACGTTCGACATTTCCTAATGCGGAGTTATTTTAACGTCGTTTACGTAAATGTTGTTTTTTTGAGAGATGGTTGCTGAGACGCTCGTGTATGTTTTTATCTAGGAAACGGTAAGAAGACAAGTGGTGCACGAGGAAAGGCTATGCATTTTTACGAAATACAACGGTGAGCCTCTAGCAGAATTTTAATAAATTTTAATATCCAAGTTAACGTGCAGCTATTTACTAGCAGTGTGTACAATTACGATGCTAGATGTGATTTATTTCATATGGAGACCCCTAAGGCGGGCGAGTGGGCAAACTCGCAGTAAATACGTAATATATGACATCGGCCCGTTTTTCAGTAAAAAAAAGCATCCATTTGTTCATGAGACCATTTACCATATCAGTTCTACGAAATTGTGGATATATGCCATATTATTGTACGTATTATTGTTAGCGCAATGTACTTCGATTGCCTGCGGGCTCCACCCTTTGCAGAGCTCATAAGGAAAAATGTATACAGAACGTAGATGCTTGTTTATTTCAAGTTTTAAAGCATGTGATTGGAGCATCGAACGAGTCGAACTCAAAGGTACTCCTATGAAATCTGGTTACCCCCATAGAAATCAATAAAAACATAGGTTGTGCGAGCTACAGTCGCACTTTCAGCCACTCTTTGCTGACTCCACTTTCCAAATTTAGGTAGTTCCTACGATTATGCGTTAGGCCTATTTTAAACGACCTTAGTTAACACAATCTGTTCATAATTAAATGGGTTAAATATGAGTCGATGAAATAAAGTCGAGTGACAAGCGGATCTCGCATTCCGAGCAATCTCTAAGCACCGATTGCTAAATCAGTGGTACCAAAAATTTGATGGTACAACAGAAACAGGCCTCCAGCCCTATGTGACCCTAATTGGTGGGACCTACTAGAAAAATTGCTTTTATTGATACCTTCATGTGAAGTATTGCAATACACATTTGAGGTTCTACTATATTGTAGGGCTGGATTTGTGCTTTTTCAAGTGACGATATCTTACAATGGGATCAAAGACAACTTAACTGTTCAAAGCTGGTTAAAAAGCCCGTTTTTTTTTGTTTGTTATTAATGTAACAGTATATTGCTCAGCTATTCAAAGATTTAAATGTAAACACAGCCGAGTTTGCTGCCATCTTTCTTGCTCTAGATTCATGGCGACTCTTCAGAGTTGCAACGTTGCCTCTTACTTCGACACCGTCGTTTATGCTCCATCGGTATTTCTTAAGCGAGTTGTACTTATTTACAATTCGAAATTATTCTAGCTTCTATCCAGTTTTGCGTGCAGGCTTTTATGAGCTGGTAAACCGTACCACGTTTGTGGATGCCATCTCTGCTGTAAACCGCGGTCCATTCCATTTATTTCATCATCTTTTGTACTGGGTTCAGAAACTAGCTTTTCTTCCAATGAGGCCTAAGAAACTCTTATTATCTGTGATTATTACAGCGTCATGTTTGCAATGCAGTATAGTAATGAATACACTGGGCTTTGACTCGAGTCACGTATCGAATTGACTCCCGCCAGTGGTTTCGTCTGATCTGTCTGCTTCGTATGATTTCTTCTAGCTTAGTACTATACATATGGAACTATATGATGCGATCCCATACATAATGGTAGAAAATGATTAGTACGACATAGGACCGAACGTTAGCTCGAACCAAGCTCTATCTATTTGTGACCTGCTCGCGCTGCACAGCAGTCAAAATACGCTCACAATATATTGCGTGGACCATATATCCACGCGGCGTCTACGGCCGCTTTACGAACCGTCATTTAATGTGGGAGGAACGATTTGTTAAACAATAGCCTTTTCACATAAAGGTGTACTTCGCTTTTTATGCAGCCATACATTTACCGCGTCACGTAACTGTAATCAAAAATAGTACGTTCAAAATACATATAAAGAAACCAGATGGATTTAGACTAAACAAATACAACACGCTCAGTCATCAAGGGAAGGACGGGCGTCGGCACGACACCGTTGGCTTAGCAGGAAGCGTCAGCTTCGCTCTAATCTTGTGACCCTCATTGCTCGTAGACGTAGATGACTCGCAGACAACAGTAATTTCAATGCTAGAAGACCAGCTAATAGTCGAGTGAACGTAACGGAATATGTGAACCCACAAATACTCTTGCACAACACATTAGGTCGATGCTAGAAGTAAAAGTTATCATGGCCGATATCATGGCATCGATAGAGCATGAATGACAGATCCGTCGATGATTAAAACAACGCTTTTCAATAAGGAGATGCAGACAGTCGGAGTACTAGTAGTGACTGGCTGAGAAGCGGAAATCAAATTCAATCAGTCCTTTAACTGCTCCCAGTTTTCCTTTTTAGCCTAACACGTATACAGGCAATAGAGTTACACTGCGGCTATAAACGGCCTCAGCGTTGTAATTATACGAGTGCTAAATAAAGCAAATGTTCAAGCAAGGCAGACGTGTCTATGCGGCAACAGTTAGAAATTCCCATTCACCGGTATGGTATTAATGCAAGAAAAAGAGAAGAAGTACGTACCACAGTTAACAGCGAATGACATCTCGGGTGTACGCCCGTCTGATCTGGGTCAGTACACATTGTGCCAAGGTATTATTTAATATTTGCGAACGACGAAATCGCCCAAACCATTTAAACGTTGATTCTTTCGTTCTTTCTCAGGAGTTCTATGGAATAGCTTACGGCGGCGTGTGGGACTGACTACGAATGAACCGTTGCAAGTAACCCCTTGCTTTCTGACTGGTTAGACGCTGTATGTGCTATTGCTCAAAATGAACGGCAACACGTAATAGAGGGCTGGAGTGAGGCCACGCCGAGACGGCGATCCGTAAAGTAACCGTTACTTCGACAAACAACAGTCAAATAAGTATCTACTATACCATATGTGCTACACGAAGTAATGGTGAAACATTGGAACGAAAAAACAGGATGATCTCTTTAAGATTTGCTCGTTGCTTTTGACAATGATCTTTCGTCCGAACAGACAAAATGAATTCTAAAAAAAATCCAGTGTCCGTCTTAACAGCATTTATTAATTAGTTTATATAACAATATCGCATATCGGCAAGGTGCTACGGATCTTCATGTTCAGCTACTGTTGTTGAGTTCATCACCGTAGATGATTACTATGTACAAAATATACGATGAAGATTTTCAAGTTCCGCAAGAAGACTATTTATCGGTAAAATGTGCATAATTTAGTCAGCAAGGAACACCAATAAAAACTACTGAAAATCACCAATTATTGTCGACTGTTATAAGGTGAATGGAAATAATAAAACTTTTTTTTTTTTTTTTTTTTTTTTTTTTTATACACCCTAGATCTATAGTGCGTGTGTCGTTGGCAGAGTTCGAAGCAGCTATTTCTGATCTCTTGAAAGCAGAGGTTTCGGGGTCGGAACCGCTATGAAGGACGAATATATCTTTAGCTAAGATTCTTAATTATATTTGATTGCAGAAGTGCTCTGTATAACGACTACTGTAACATGTGTGTGTCAAACATTAAACATTAAATCAAACAAACAAAAAAAATACTATGAAGTAATTTGACAACAAAACTATATAGGTCAACAACTATTTACACGTACCGGATGCGACCCAGGCGAATTTCGAATGGGCATCAACAAATTTATCTCTAAATATCCCTGCCTGAATAATTGGCTATTTCTATTCTAGCCTACTTTGATTATCAAGCTCCTCTGCTTCACAAACGTGCGATCTAAAGTATATTCTCTGACATCGGTCTGCTCTAAATTTGCAATTGTCGTTAAGTAACTTCAGTGACTTTTCAGTTTAATTGTTTGTAAGAGGCAGAACCTCGATGCTTGACTATAGAGCATCTATCTATTCTTCCGGAAGCCAACGGAAGTCTTACGAAGTCTTTTAGCGTCGTCAATCCGCTTCACCCGTACTATCGTGGAGCGTTCAAAAACGAAACAGATGAAGGTCTCGACCATCCGATACGGCTATATGCTTCAGCGTTACGCCCTGGCACTACTCATTTTCATGTTTCCTGGATAAGGTAACTTTTAACAAAATAATGATTTCTATAAATTAGCACATCTACTATACACAACACTTTAAACAGAAATGATAGAAAAACCGTATGAATCCTGCTGTTTGCCTGTTATGTGAGCATGGATCTCATGTATAGGGTACATGGGGCAGTTAACTGAATGAAAACATCCGGTTCGTGTTAGTTAAATACTAAGCTGTGGTAATTACTTCATAGTGTGCTCATAACATTGAAAAAACTCGGACGTCTCTCGTAACCGTCTGTAATCTATTACGACACATTGATTGGTTGTATGTACAATTCTCAGTGTTATCTTATTTCTATCTCCCAGCACCCTCGATGGGTTATCTTTCCTTTGTGTGTTCAACACACGACGTATACCGTGTTCCATCCGATACAGATCAGCTATGTAGTTTCATATTAAGTGTTTTAACTATGTAAGATTTTACCCCACATACGGGATTTATGATTCAGCTATGACTTTCGCTAGTGCTCCTGCGATGAATCTTTGGCCTTAAAGCTTTTTGGCTAGTATTCTCTTATACCTAAATGATGCATCGTATCGGTTCTTCGAATTGATTGCGGTCCGATAAGTTACTTGAATGTGAGAAAATCGTACCTCAGGCATTTGCTTTTGCTTTCATGTTCATAAATAGAGATCATGCAAATTCCTCGTTTATTTAGATTATTTTCAATAAGTTTCATTAGCCGAACGTGGGCTTTCAGATTGATGATTTCTGAACTGCTGATGTCAGACAAACGTTGGCCGACGGCCATAAGTCGCGGCTGAGCAAGTCAGCTTATTGCTGGCAGCCTACGACAAACTGGCTTTAACACCGTCAATTTTGTCGGCTATATATGTTTCGTATTTTTGACGTTGAGTCACGCTCTTGCTCTGATACCTGACCGGATGAAGTTTGCTTATATTATTGCAAAGGTCGTACCTGGGCATATTTACGCACAAAAAGAAAATTGTGGAATCACCCCCTCATTACGCTAGGAAAAGGAAATGTCCGCATTGTGCGGTAACTATCATGATTCGTCCTTCAGAAAAACCGAATTCAGAATATGCCATCTCTTATCGAAAATGCTACAAACAATGTGAACAGTATTAGAATCAACTGCGATCAGAAGATATATACGCCCGAGGGGTTCGGCCGTCAACTCTACTGTAACTAAGAGGGTTCATTCAATGATAACATATTCACACAATGCCCATGGATATGTCAGGCGCTTATGGTGGTCATTCGGAGACAGGTTTGTTAAGATACACGTACCGTATGATTTCAAGGTCGAGCAGATACGTACAAAGTGTATGAGCTTTAGACAATATGAAACACTATTTTCGACAAACATGGAATAGTACAAGTGTTGTTAATGGCTGAGCTAGCCTGTAGACAAATATTGTTACTGGTAATTTTTTGTTGTTAGTACTTCGTTTCCACAAAAATGTTAGCACCCAACAGTATATTGAAATTTTAAAGATTGCTAATATCTGTTTAACTTTGTGTATGAGTTTATCTCCTATGCATATTAAATGGGCCAAACAATATTGGGCTATTACGTATACGTTTTAATCGATCCTTGAACACACGGTGGAACCGATGCAAGCAGCATAAAATAGGTAAGACTGATTAAAGCTTTATCCTAAATGTTCTTTATCTTAAGAACTACACCGACGTTATTCAGAAATTCCTTCATAACCCTAATAAAATGGGGTTGGAAAGGATTATCTAGATTATATAGCAACATATAGGAAACGTGCTCGGGATCGTCGCTTCCACTTGTAAGTTCCTACGCGAGGCCGGGTATATTTTCACTGCGTAAACCGTTTACAAGCCGAAACGACATTAAGGGCAAAAAATAAATAGTTTAATATTGTTTATTTTTTAAGCTTTAGTTGTAAAAATACTAAGACGGTCCCAGGAGGTGACAAAGTTAAAGTGTTCATTATATAAAAATATAACGTCAATAATGTCATTTTAGACATCCTGTTATATACAGATACGGACTATTAGGATTGCAAAGAATCTCGAAAAAAAAAGTTATCAGGGTAGAACTACATCACTTAGACAACCGTGCCATGGGAGGTTTGAATTTGTTCAGAGGTTGCTTAAGCTCATGGATGATTATGCCACGTTCTCCTATCAAGGACATGCAGTAAAAGGAAAATGTTTGTTTACTATGGCAAACACTAGCTCGTATGATTATAAAATGTGTTATAAAATTTCTGTCATGTTAAACAAGGACTCAGATCCAATCAAATACGTGCCTGTATAATCTTAAATCAATTCCAATTAAAATTTGTTTTGAATGTCCGGATTATCACCTAGACAGTTCGTTATGTGTATTTTAACTATACTCTATGTTAGAAAAACTCCATCTCACCTTAGAAAACAATAAGAAAAAGGAAAATATATATATATTGTAACACACAGGGGCAATTTTAGTATAATATGATATTATAATTAAGTAACACCTACAGATGCCCATTAGAATTGTCCCCCTACATATAGATTGCATAGAGAAATAATGAATTACGGTGACATTAAACTATTTCGATAGAAACTCTCATATATGTACGCTAGTCTAGATTTTCATATGCATAGTAGTCCTAGACTAGGTCCATTCGGTAGTGGCATTTATAGTTCCGCTCTTATCTGAGTAATTGATTGCTCACGCTGTCTGAGTTAGTCTTCAGGTCTTTAATATCCTGGCTTGGTCTCATTCTTTCTTATTTATGGCGGCCATTGCTAAATTTGCATCTGTTTTTATTTTTGGAGGTTGTCCTACCAAGTTTTTTCTGGCCAGTCCTATATTGAACATTGTCATCGTCGTACGATCGGTTTTTACCGTAATTCCTGTAGGGTGTTGCGTCTTCCTGCTGGCGTCCTGGCCATCTTGTAGTTTTAGTCGTCTCGTTGCCCCGGGTGCAGAATGGATTGATAGCCTATCAGGTAGATGCCATCTATCTGAATAGCGTTTCTTTTGGGTTTGTTTATCACCACAGGCCAGGGCCGCATTACTTCTCGTACATTATTGTTCGTCAGCCCTACTCAGCAATAACAAACGCTGCTGTGGTCCTCTTCCTGTCTACACTCCGATTATTCATTGGTCCCGCAGAATCCCTGTATCGTTAATTTAGTTCTAACTGTGGCAAATGCTTTTACTGCGACCGTACGGCTCGACTATTGTTGCTGTTACGGTTGCCGGCCCTGCAGTTGTGTCTCGAGTCCAAAAAGGCGATAGGACCTTCCCACGGTTTTCTTTTTTCGGTTACCATTTTGATGGACATCAACAGCGTTAACGTAAACAGCTCACGTCACCATCGAAAGCTCCGAAAGCTGTGACAAGACGCCTATTTCCAACTCCGGAGCAGAAGCAACAGCTTTCGCTGTCAAAGTGGTCTTTTACGTTTTCCCGTTCGGAGACAGACAAATACGGATTTTAGTGATAGCGGCGACGGTTCTGCTGGTGCTGGTTATGGAACAACGCCGTTTGTTATGGCGATCCGTGGGCTTGGTCGCATGTTGAGACACTAACATCGCGACTCGACTGACTTCGCGCGCCGTCGATAACGCCAGCCGCTATGGATGACGAGAAAAGTAACTACAACAAGTGGCCTACGGTCAGTCCGATATTCGTTTCGTCGACCAGCGCCATTCGCTCCATAATGGCGACCAATGGCGAAATCTGCTTGCTACATGTTTCTTAGCATACACTAAATTAGAGCTAGAAAAGCTGCTGGCCACAATACAGACAAAATGTACAAGTTTTCGTATATGGCCTCGCCGTAATGGTCTGAACGATATTCCAGATCGGACGGACAAAGGGAGGGAGGGAGGGAGAGAGAGAGAGAGAGAGAGAGAGAGAGAGAGAGAGAGAAGGAAAACATCTGGGGATCGAAACTGAACCCCGGGCAGTGGTGACTTTGTGAAGCCCTTGAAATAATGAAAGCCTAACAACAACAAAGTTTAGAATGGTTTAATATGCTTCTTTATCTAATCACAACTGTGATGTAGTAGTATCGTTAATGTATGATTCGACATGAGGGTCCATCTGTCTAGAAATCGTAGGGCGGGGAAGAACGATGTAGCTCTAGTTTTCTCTCTTTTTCAGCTATCACTTATTTACCATTTCGTTTTTCCGAGGCACGTTTTCAAAGAAAATTAGGGAAAGTAGTGCATATCCAACACTACAAATTCTAACAATTTTTTTTCGGCTTTCGTGAATAACGTGTATATATATATGCGAGTAACCCGTCCAAAGTAACGTGCACGTGTATGATGCAGTACAGAATCACACTGAATTTTCTGCTAGTGAACTACGTGCTCTAGAATCGACTATAGTATCGAAATACAGATGAGATAGCCAGGCATAATTCCCTTAGATAGTTAGTTTTCCCTCTTCGAGATTCAGCCGTTGTTCTGTATGTTCAAAAGAAAAGATGAACACTTGAGCTACTTTCGGCCTGTCTTATTGACTGGATAAAAGTTTCGAAGCGTTTTAGGTTGCAACTGGAACTTGTGAAAACATTGAACAAAACAAGAGTTCAGCATCTTAAATAAAGTTCTGTTGAAGGCGTGCTCGAGTCACTGACTTTGGGTAAACGTAAGCGGGTCAAACTAGATCGTAATATCCTAATATGGCTAGTTTTAACGGCCATGTCGTCCTTGGCAGAAGGACGAGGTGTGTCACCCTGCTTGCGTTAGTATTAGAAATTCATATTCTCCTTTAACCAATCGTTTTGGGTAGAAAATAGCTTTAAATCGAGACTTGCCGTAAACTGAATCTCCTTTCGTGCAAACCCACAAAGCCTGTCCAGCTTTCCCTTAATAGCTGGCCTCGAACAAATTCTATTTACATGCTATAACACATAGTAACCTTGAGCTTTCGTACTACCGAAATACATATTGTAGAATCTGAGATTCCATATGTGACATGTCCCGACGTACATATATAATACTTAGATAAACAAATATTATTATTTGTTTCAACTCGCAAGATTGTGTTTTATTTAGAGATAGTCAAGACAGAAGGGTAACTAAGGATAGACATAATAACGACGCAATTAACTACTGCCGTGTTTAATCGTCCTGTGACGTAATTTTTAAAAAGGCGTATTCGACAGAGGCAGAAATGTGAGATAAAGGCTACGATGGGAATTGCGTTATGTACACGGATGTCGGCCTCCAAATACAATTCCATGAACTTTTTACAAACCTATAATGCGCTGTAACTCTCATACGTTAGGCTGTAAACAGCACATTAGAATATGAAAAGGATAATTTTCACGAAGTGTAAGTTACGTAATCAATGGAAAAAAGAGGACTGCGAGAAAAAGGCAACTGCTGTTCATATGGCCAGGTTTCAGAACCGTACAATGAATTGTCTCGTCCACTGGCACAATACGTATATATGTATTAATTTACTATCCAGGCCCAGCTCAAGAATGGTCAGCACCACTCTATTGTCGAAACGTGACGCTAAGTGTTAGCTTCGTTGATGGCTCGTGACGCTCGACGCCTCAGCCATAGACGAAGACTTCCGCACTATATAAATGCTCGCTGATAAAGTTCAATACGTCACATTTGCATCATCTAGAGACCTCCTTGCCTGAGGAAAAACATGCTAGTGAAATGTTGACGAATCGAGCCGCTGGCACAGATGCTCTATGTACAATTCGGTGAAGGGCAAAGAGCTCATGCTCAGAAATGTCAGGTTTAGAGGCTGCGACAGTGTAAGCATTTAACAAACGTAACCACAATGTTTTTTCTAATTTAGCAGCTTCGGTAGTTCTTGACACATGCTGCATGTCAAATACCGGTTATAGTATGAGAGAGTTTTTAGGAAGCTCGAAGCATTTATGCGAACAAGATCACTAGTATCCTTAAAGGGTTATCAAAGCAGAATAGTTAAGAGAAACTCGTAAATCTACGTGCGGCCACCGGTTTCTAGCGACAGTAATTGCAGTAGATCGAATGTTAAGTAGCCAGGAGCACAAATGTACCGAGAAATAGCTTTTGATGCACGCTGACAACCAAAAACGTTAATAAGATATAAAAAAAAAAAATCGGTTATTTAGGACTTTTTTTAACGTCGAACGAAAAATGCTTTTTTTAACGTCGATTTCTTAAATGAGCAAAAATTGTACCATTCGTTATTTTTTTGCTATAATCATTATTTCTCGAACGAGTGCGTATTATAACCACACGATTAAAAATCGGGGACGCATGATGAACCTGCTGTCCTAATAGCTCTATTTGTTGATTCCAGCTTCGAACAGTAGAAACGAACGCTTCTGAGTGTAGCAGAATGGGCACTACGTGCCTATTAGAAATCTGCACCCATTTCCTACATGTCAGCCCCATTTCGCTAGAGAGCCGCTTACTCGTAGGTAGAAATTTGATGGAATCATTGTTAGCGTTCTCTTGTAGAAGCCAATAGCTATATATAAAAAAAAAAAAGAAACTCATTTAAATTCTGAGCCAGAATGTTTCTAAATAAACTCAATACCATAGACAGACGTAAATGTCCGGTTTGGGCGAGGCTAACAGGGATGGACATTTATATAGACTCTAAAATGCATATGCTATAAAGCACTATTGTGTTTAGCGATCACTTTCAAAAATTTCTAAATAAAGATTGCAGATAAGTAAACTAGTTGAGAAGTAGAAGTTAATTTACTTAGAAGTTGTGTCCGCATCACTGGGTGCGTGCACAGATGGCGTGACATAATTAAAAACTACACGCTGAATTGCTTGATAGTTGAACTTGCACGCGCCATTATTGCTTCTTGATATCGTGCTAAACATCCGTGAGCGTACCTTCTGCAAATGTATGACTCGTGCTAACAGGAACGTTCGCCGTAGCCGCCTAATGCAATGTTTCCCTTCTAGACAGCCTTGCTCAGATTTTGGCCATCAAAGATATGTACCCGTATGTACTAGCTTCTATCTCCGTTTTTCACGCCTTTATCTGCTGATGCTTCTGGGGCAGATACAACTCATAAACTATGTCCGAATTTGTATGTCGTTTGAACAGTATTTTTATCATGTAGTCGCCCGTTATAACAACAATATCGTGTTACGCAATGAACATGGGCAAAATGGCGGCACTCGTCATTCTGCACTGTTTCATGCCGTCCGTCGCGCCACCGCCCTTTTCCGTGTCACCGGCGTTACCATAATCGATTATTCACAATTTAACAGCAAAAGCGACCCTGTTCTTGTTTATCTCCTACGGTTACGTTCCGTACGGTGCTTGCGAATGCTGATTCGCCGCTGGATGTTACCCCCTAAAAAGGGCATCCACCATCTCGCTTCGTGCTGAACGGACACGAAAGCTTTGCAAAAAGTAAGTACGCAAACACGCTCATCACTATCGTTACCGCCATCGTCTCGGCTGCCGCAGCCGCGCCATCATTTTCAGCCGGCTACAGGTGCGAAGCAGTTTTAATTGGATAAATTAGCAGCAATCAAAGAAGATAGGGGAATCAACAAGCTAGACTAAGCTTCATTGCTCAGCAATAGAAAATGAAATCGAGAAAAAAAATGCACAGACCACACAAGCAGTAGCAGCAGTAATAATAACAACAACTCGAAAACAACACCGACTCGTTCTGCTTTACGACTGTAGACATTTCAGAGGCTGCGGCAGTATGCGTTGCCCTTCAATCGGACCAGAGCGCTGTACCAACAAACCGACGTCGGACCCGGTACGCGGCCGACAGAAAAAAGGCGGAAAAGATCGGCCAAAAAACAAAACCGGGGCAGACCGTTGGTAAAAGAATAGAGATCGCACGGTCCAGAGCGATATCTGACGGCGATCGTGGCGTTACGTGACGTCGCTGGCTATGTTTACGTAGGCGAATACAGTGCTGCCATACGACGGTCGATGGCTTGCGGTTGTCGTGGCCACAGCCGTCGCGACACCGGCAGACTTCACGACGGTCCACGGAGGCGACGACCACGGCTATTGTATACTGCCTTACCACTAATCGTAGAAGTATTAAAAGTTATACCAGTGAACTAATTGTCAGGTCTGTAACAGTAACAGCCTGACTGATAGCGTTACGAATAGAACAACAGCGTGGTAGTCTCGCCGGTAGCGGTAAAATGCATGTCGGACGAAACGGTAGACAACCTGCGAAAGAAGCCGATCACGTTTATTTCATCGCAATACTGCCGTCCCCTGACGTAACTTCCTAACCATTCACCGTCATATAGCGATGCTGGCGGACTGCGGTTTTCAGTTAGTTTGATAATAAGCACAATCGGATGAACCGTATGTACAGCACTGAAATCTATCTTTAAAGCCATGCACTGAGTTCACGTAGAATACGAGAACCATTTGATGCTACGAAATCACGTTTCAAAGGACGAAATAAAAACGACAGAGGTTGCAGCTGCCGTTCGGCCACTGAAAAGAATCTGCAGTAAATTGTCGTCTTAGTAACCAATGCATGAGTCACTTCTGAATGATTTTTTTTTGCTACGGCGTATACTTCTTTTCCGTCATCTTAATAATAATAGTTTACATAGTTTTAATAGTAAAAACAATAATGCTGCTGACCAATAATTGTTGTTGTTTCTATAACCGCCTCCAACGGCGCATTAGTTACAGCGGTCAAAAATACAACAAACGATGGCTTCTAAGACGAAGTTAGCTTATCAGATGGCGTCGAGTACAGAACAGCTAAAAAAAAATAACAAATAGCCATGATATAAATAACATCATACGATTATTATGTAAAAAGTATCATACGACTTGTGTGCTTTCTCTCAGAGATACGTTTGATATCACAAGCCCCAGAATCGATCTGATGGCCGATTTAATAGATGGAACTTGTGGGACGGTGCGTTGCAGTTGTAACAAGTCGATCTTCAGTGGTGCATTGCTTGATTTCTAACGAACTAATGGGCGATGAGTCTATAATTGATCTTTAAAAGTAATTCTGACATGGTAGGCAAGAAGATAGCAGCTCCCAGATTCAACAAACCATGAACAATCGGTAAATATGTAAATGAGTAATGTCAACGTAGTGCTTAGTAAAGAACGTGACGCTCGGTTCAGTTATTCAGCTGCTTGATAAAAGTGCGCTATTATTATGCGCAGGCCATTCCTCGATTAAATTTCAGATTGAATTAGCCTTTTGAAAATCTTGAAGGAAGTAGTTGTAGAATATGAACCCAAGCCCATGCCCAAATTAAGGCCACGCTTTGACGTATCATCGTGGCTTCAACAGTTCGAAGATCGTTGCCGAATTATAAACGCTTTCGACCGACTGGTAAAAGCGTCGATCAGAGAACAACATTGATCTCGGCTCCCAAAGAAATATAAAGTTGTTCCCTTAAAACGAGCAAAGGATGTAACTTACTGATCCTCGCGCAACTTATTGATATGGCGCACGTTAGCATCCACCCGCTTGTATGCGAGGCACGGCGAAATGTTTTGCCTATTCTCTATGAACATTTCGATTGTGAGTATCGTGTACGATGAGAAGCGTTCACCGTATGTTACAAGTACATAGAAAGCCCTATATACGCATCAACTTAAAAACGCTGTGTAGGATCCCGAATATTTATAATAAGAGTTACGTTTTAGTTGAAAACCTCGTGTGATTTTATACACTCGCGGATAAAATGTGTTAAGGAAATTCGCAAAGCCCCCTTTTGTAACTATAGCATCCGACACTTTTACCTATAGAAAATGTCAGGTTGAAATATTTCGAATTATATTTGAAACCTTTTTTTAGTTGTTTGTTTCTATTAGGACCCGTTATTCTGTTTTTAATTTTGCTAGATTCAGGCGAGCTTAGGAACGAACCCGAAGAAAGGTCCCGAAAAGAAATTATGTAAACAGACGTTTACAGATAAATGTGATATTATACATACGGTATATTCGACCAGCTACCCTTTGAGCGAGCCCCGTCACACCTTGGATCGTTCTAACGCCACCGTTTCATTGATACGACTTGTTAAAAGTTCACTTTTCATAATTTCGCCCAATTAGCAGTGCCTCGTGTCCGTAAGATACCGCGCCCTCGATCGAACTCTGCAAGACAGCTTTGCTATCGCCAAAATATCTAGACTATCAACAGCCATACCTCATCGGGCGCTCACCGAAAGGGACTTACGTCAAATATAGAACTTAAAAGTAACATTAATCATTGCCCAATACGGCACCCGTCAGAACCAGATAGCATTTAACCTATGTCAGTATCGATTAGCTGGTCGTATGATCGTTGCGTTCGTCCATATCAAACCCAGTCGAGAGGGTCACCAATAGGAATTGTTACCACGATTATTTTTGTTGTCACCATAAGAAGTAGCGCATATGAACTAGCTGGGACGTCATTGTCAGCATCGCGAGCCAAAGTTAGCTAATCAGAGTGTCGGTGTCATCGCGGTCGCCGCACAAGCTCCGTGCCCCTAACTCCGTGAATCTTCACCGCTTCAGGACGAGCATAGTAGAAATTGTATGTACATACAGAAGCCGTGTTGTGGAGCCGTGGTAGTAGAATTCATAGCCGTAAACGCAATAGTCATAGCAGTAATGGCGTATATGGTTTAATTTGGACAAGAGCGGCCGATAGCTGCCACACCAACACGAAACAAAGGACAAACGAACAGATGCGATGGCCCTCGCCGGAACGACCGAAAACGGCCCTCTCCCTAAAGCTCCATATTAAGAAGTCTATGAATCTGTAGGCCTCCGCGCTAACAGCGAAGTCGGGATCAGCGACGTTGAACATCAGCTGGACAAACAGTGCGATCGTGAAGCTGTAGAGCTCATCGTCCCTTGACTGGCACTGATCATCCGCCGCGAAGAAGAATAACGACCCGCTGATTAACAACAACTGTTAACCCAGCTAAGCGACCACAAGAAACAGGACAAATAATATCTTAGCACCCCAAAGAACAAAGCTGCCAGGTATCGTTATTGAGTGAATTGGTTCTTTGGAAGGAGATAGGACGGCCGACCTGGCACTTCATCGTAGCCATTGGAGTGCGAGTGTTGTCAACGTTGAGTATCTAATAACTAAAAAAGCATCATAGCTATAGCTACCTAGCTTCAACATGCGTGAAATTGTACACATCCAGGCCGGCCAGTGTGGTAACCAAATCGGTGCCAAGGTAAGTGGTAGTCATAACAGTTATAGACATAATTACTAGTTGGTATTAATCGGAAAAGGGCGTTAATGTAGCAGCGTACGAAGAATCAATTAATACCTGATCTAGTATACACGTCATTAGATTGGAACGTTTTCCGGAATCTAACTTTGACAGCCTTTCTTTTCTATTGTGAGCTGAACTAGTATGCTTACACTTTTTATCCTGTCTAGTCCATGG
Organism: Varroa jacobsoni; assembly: GCF_002532875.2. NCBI lineage: Eukaryota > Metazoa > Arthropoda > Arachnida > Mesostigmata > Varroidae > Varroa > Varroa jacobsoni. Next base: position 125,280 of record NW_019213803.1, on the reverse strand, counting down.
ATGACGCGTTGGTTACATGATAAAAATATAGCGCCAAGTAGTGCCCTCGTGATATATATATGTATAGTAAATTGTCAATAGTAGTAATAGTAAATAAACAGTAAACATTCAGTCATGTCTCTAAATGAAGTGTCGGGCAAATACTCCGTCCAATCTTGACTACGACCCTACCGAAATCTACGATTATGCCATTATTGAAAGAAATATGTTAGTAACAGATTTCTTTCAATAATATAATGCAACTGTATATTTTTCTCAGTGATTGAAAGTTCCTATTTTCTAAGCTGCGCAACATCCTAATCATGGGATAGCGAAGAGGATACAACAGTAACTTGTCCAAGCTTTGGTACTTCTTGTTTGCTTCTTTCGTCTTACTTCTGCAGGATGGTCTGCTCGGCCCCTTTGCTATTTTATCAGAAAACCTAACAAAAAATGGGCGGTTGCGCTGTAGCCGGAAGCCGTCGTCCAATTGTCACGTGGCTACGTTTGGGTCTCCTCTTAATTGGTGATCGAACTAGATTTCTTTAGCAAACCACATTTGAAATGAATAATTGAGCCGAGCTAGCGAGCACCAGCAGGTGTGGGCTTAAGGCCAGTGGCCAGTCAAGGCCTTGCACAAAACGGCGGGATTTAGTAGAATTCACCAATTGGTCTGACCAGTTTCCTGCTAGCGACTGAGTTGCCGGAACTTGTAAGTGGACCATCGGCGCGCTCTTCGTCCTAGCAGCAGCTTCCCAGAAGTTACCCGGAGCCTTTGTTGTAGTCCTGTTTTATAACGAGACCGCATCGGTTCACCCGATTAGTGAAGCAAGGGCCAAAGAGAGATATTGAAACACGGCGGCAGACTTTAAATAATTATTCTTTTTCTCTCTCTAGAGCGCTGCTTCAAAAGCACGTTTGTTAAAATCGTTAATAGAGGTGGGCATAGGCGCCATACAAGATGACCAAGAGAACTCCATTGGGGTCGTTGTCTCCATCTAACGGATTTGGTATTGATACTGAAAAATCTAATTTATTCAGCGAAACACAACAATTCGAAACTGACCGTAGTGCTTAATAGTACTAATAGAAGTCTTGTATGAGTTTTCTGTCTTTTCGTTCATGAGTTTCCCCTGTAGATAAGTACGTGTATTTTTAGGCGTCTTCTCCTCATTGTCGTGACTACTCACTGATTACCCCTTTGGAAATACGGAGAGACCCGCTGCCCCAGTCGCATAGGTAGACATTGATAGACATCCATACACCAAATGATCGAACGTGCACCATCTGACGGCGATATGGCCTATGCAATTGTTATTCTGAATTAGCTGTTTGCAAATATATTCTACGAACGGGTGAAGATGTGCTACGTCGACCGTTTGCTCGTACCAGAGAAGACGTCGTCAGTGCTGACCGCGTTGAACAAAGCAGATGAACTTCGTGAGTCACGAAAATAACTGATCGCACGACGACGACAACAGCCGGCATTGGTAGCGACAAAATGAATAGCATCGCACGGCCAATGCAAGAGCTGCAAAAGAACTCGACAATTAAGGTACTGTCGGCCGTCGCCGTTTCCCATCACCATAGCACATATCCCCATTATAATACAGTTAACATTACATTGTAATATGGAGAAGGACGGCCTAGGGGTGTTGCGATAAAAACTCGACGGATAATGGAGGCTAAAGGAAAACTGACGATAAAGCACCGTGTAATCCGGACGTATAAAAAGCATTTATTAGATAGCTCAATGTATTACCTGTTTCGTTGTCAAGGTAAGCAGGGAGCTGAGGAGGAATTTATAATCAATGTCTCAAGCGCCTAATTTAAGAGTTAAAAAATACTTCAACTTATGAAGTTTAAGCAAAAAAACAAATGATTCAAATTCAAAGAAAATGCATAACATCTGATAAAACATAGTTTACTTCGTGAAACGACAAAGTAAGAGCTTCAAAATATGACATTTCCTAACTTGGAGCTCGTGAACACTTTGAAGTTTGACAAGAATCATCCAGTTTAGCTTCTGCTTGCGAGTAGGGTCCATTGGCCCTGCTTGGTCTGTCTATCTAAAATCTGATCCTAACTAGGAAGCTTACGGATCGAAAAAATTAATCGACTGATCGTGCTTATTCATTAGAAGGACGGGGCCGTATGCCAGGTACATTGACAAATAGAGCCTGGCGATAAGGTGCTTCGACATCAAGCTTTTCATAGATCCGAAAAAGTAGTCTTGTTAATAAGATTATTACAAAGAAAAAAAAAGCATACAATAAAGTTGAATAATCACGAACTTTGGGGGGTCGTGAGTGCATATAACTTGGCTCTACCAACAAGTTATCGGTCCGAAAATGTGAAATATGTCAATTTCGTCGCCAGATCAAAGTTCTTCGCGACGTAACAGATCTAATATAATGAAATGCTAAAGCATAATGTCAAAAAATAGCTATTCGGCGAGCCAACTTGTTTATCTAAACAATGTTATACTGTGCGACCCATATCTCTTCCATTAGCGCGTCGAAGGCGTACTGCTAATAAAAACGGTGAGACCAATATAACGTATAATGAATACATAGTATTACTTGCCTCTTGGATACTGTGCGGTCCCTTGTCTTTGTAGCGAGTAGAAGTATTAATTTTCCGTACATTTCTACTTGCTACAAAATGGTAGACCTGTACAATGACGAACTTAGAAGAATTCACTTAAATATCAGCGAAGGGGAGATTCCATGATGGACAGACAGCATGTGGCCATACTATCGGCGAAAAGAGGGGGGAGGACAATGGAATATGTTTTATTTACAAGACCCAATACAATCATCACTTTAGATTAGTTAAAAATAACAGGGGTTTGATTTATAGGGGGTTTTGGCTGAAGCTTTAGACAAACAATGCTTAAGGCAGAAAGGAATTAGCAGAGGAAAAGTTCCGCCAGAAACCTTCCGTATTTTTCAGTCTAAAAAGAAAGACAACTATCAAATACAGTGCACCTTCCTTAATATTATAATTTCCTCTAAGAAATATAGAATTCTCGTACGCCCCATGATAGTACCCAAGAAATCCACGAGATTACATGAACCTCTTCGAATCCCAGCTTCCGACTGAAGTAGCAAGCAAATAATAAATATGTTGTCTGTGACCTGAACCAACAACCTGAAGAGGATTCGATCAAGGATTACTACCAAACTGTCTCAACATTATGTCCCGTCAACCAATACATCGTTTTTTTCTCTAGCAGAATATTTGAGAGAGACAAGTTATATTAATCCGAGGTCCACAGACCATTATGCATGTAAGATGCTCGAAACATGTTGAACTAAAGGCAACACGTACACTGACAACAAACACATTAGTGCCTTCATTACAACCCATAAACCCATTTGTGTTTGTTTAACATTTATGTTCCTCCAATTTAGCATCTGCACTCAACGTGACGGAACCACGCATGCGGGTATTACGGCCAACGAACACAAATGAAAAATAAAAATCACATGGTGTTTATGTGACAAGCGCTGTGGCTATATTTTCCACGAATTTGTGTCTGTTTACAGTTAAAGGGAAAAAGCTAAGCTGTGTTCTTGCCGAGAAGCAGCCCCCTGTAGGACACCTTAAGAGAGAAACAGACAAGGTCCCTAACAAGCAAAGCTCTACAGTGGGTCACCTGCACTGGGACGTTTAGGCAACTTAACTGACAAAAAAAAAAGCTTCGATCATCTCCGCGCACTGTGTCCGTACGCCAGCTAGTCAAAGGATCCTAAACACCTGGCGAAGATCATACCTAGAAGTTTCTATCCTTTCAGTCCCACGTACAGATTACGCGTAAACGTCTGTCCCTTGCCATTTTCGCTTATGTCACTAATCGTAGCGGTAACATAGTTAATAATGAAATAATCAAACATGAGCGCCACTGACTTACGAGCCAGCTGATGTCAGCGGAAAAATTCGAAATACAACAGCTAACGCAGGCGTGGCAGAAAATCTTACGAAGCACATCGATAATGGTACTTCTTTGTCAAACAGATATTTTCGGACGGGCTAATGTGTGTGTCGTAGACGTTCATAGTCTAATAGAAATAAATCAGCTTCTCACGTTCTACCAGCTCATAGGCCCTGACAATAGCTCAAACACACAACGGCGCTCGTCGTACAACCTTTACAGTTGTACCTTGTTCCATGCACCCATCTGTGCCTGCTGTACACCGCGAAAATACCCATCAAATCTCACTGGCCAGTTGGCTCAAGAGATAGATACGTCAATAGTAGCGATGACAGGCACTAGATAGTTCGCTTTTAGCGCTTTCTGTTTAGACGTTCTCGATAGTGAACGTAACAGCGTACCAGTGAGCACACCAGTAGACATACGAACGTCGGCAACCGAATCGAGAGACAGTCCAATCCCCTTTATCCAGCTCCGGTTGCAGTAACCCCATCATCACCGTCAGGGTAGCAACAACAGCCGCAGCTCAAATCGTTTTTTGTTCATCGCTTCGTCAGTTCGCCCACGTCTTCGTGGCCTTATCCGTTCATCTGACTTGGCCTGCCATCGCCAATATAGACATATATCTAGATACACACACATACTAACGCAGAAGTGTATAGACCGCAAAATACAATAAAGGTGAAAGAAGCTCTATTCGCGGGCCACGAATTGCCGTGCGTTGTCCTGCTGCTGTGATGTACGTTACATGCCGCCCCAAAACTGTCGTCGGCGTTACTGATCGAGAATTACGTACGCACGCACGCACGCGCGCGTTTAAGGCCCACCGCTACAGACTGGGCGGCGTAGGTGGTGGTGGTGAAGCTATTGATTAGTAGCACTGCAGGAGGACCACAATTGCTGCTGTTGCCGTTGGAGCGTCTGCTGTTAACGGTGAACGAATAGGGCGTTTTGGTGGATGAGATATGAATGAGCATGCTTGAATACGTGGACGGGCGCGTATAAACGTAGACAGCAAGTCGGTTACGTCTGCCGTTACTACCGCTGCTGCTGCTGCTGCTGCTGTTGTTGAGGTTTCGAACGCTGAAAAGGGAGACGGCAACAATATAACTAAAGGTAGAAGTTGAAGTATACGTAAGTGAGTCAGCGATACAGAGTCGGACGGAAGGGAAGGAGACGTGGGACAGGGAGGAATAAACGAAATGTAACAAATAATAGAGAATACAAATCAAAGTTGAACTTAGCAACGACGACTCGCACGGGATGTAAATCTTGATACGGTCGCATATATTGTGTGACTGACTTCGGCGACACTGGCATGTTATTTATATTACTGATGCGTTCCTAACAGTTGATATTCATTTAGATAAAGGGACAATGGATTTCGACGTATACCCACGCGTATCGTTGCGTCATTCTGGCAGACATCAAAAAACAGGGGTTGTTAGGGCGGCGACGGGCGTAGAAGTAGTTGAAAATCAAGCAAAATTGGTAAAATCGTAGCAATGTCTGTAAAGTCTCGTGAACGCCACGTTAGTCACTGTTATCTATATAATACGTCTGTCTGAGAGAGCGTAAATATCAACTACATATCGACTGTTTGTATACCAGAAAGTAGTGGCATTTAATTAGTAATATCTGTATTATACATATATTTATTGATACCTAAAAAAAAAAAAAAAAAAAACAGCTCGTTGTGTAGCTGGTGAGTTACCTAGAGTAATTACGAGCAGAAATTAGAAGCAGTTTACTGGCTGGTGCGTGTCATGGCTTTGATTCTTCTTATGCATTAGAACTGATTTAAGTTTCTAACTTGACCCTTTTTATGTCCATATCGGTCTGCGGTAGCTCGTACTTGGTGGACTTTATTATAGTTCGTTCTTTGGGCTCACAGAGAGTAATTTCTCTCTCTCTCTCTATATATATATATATATATATATATATATATATATAGATATAACGATATAATTTGAAGAGCATACAGATCGCTTTGGAACACGTTATTGAACAGTGCCAGGTATCAGTCCAATGCCACCTATGCAAGTCTGCCGAGATTTTCAAGAATCCTGCCTGAAAAACCTTTCCTTTGTAGACGAAAGTAGGAATGCTTTCGGCACTCGTTCGTATCTCATTCGCAGTAACGGGAAATTGTCACCGAGTGTTAGAGAAGGAGAATTGACTCCTTGCCCGTATATTGATAATGGTTTCCGCTGTAATGGATCAAATTATGAACTATTTGAAACTGAAAAACCTGGTCCTTGAGTTAAATATGGGTCGATATTATTCAACACATGCATTATAAAGAGTGTATCGACACGAGCTGCATTGTGACCCAGAAATTGTTTAAAATTAAATTATTTTTTATCTCTTTTTACAGTTCTGGGAGGTGATCTCCGATGAGCATGGTATCGACCCCTCAGGAGCTTATAATGGCGATTCGGACCTTCAGCTTGAAAGGATTAACGTTTATTACAACGAAGCAACAGGTATTTAATGTCTTGTGTTCGTCATTGAATCATAAAACCAAAACTTACATTTATGCCCACATAGTATGAAAAGTTACAAGTATGAAAAGAGGTCGTCAGCGTCGTCGTCTACTCTAAATGATGTTTCATGGTTATACTACCAAGTTGAAGTATTCGATCATCAACGTACATTACATTTAGCGTAAGTTCGCTAAGCACTTGCATTACCCAGCCACGACAAAGGCTTTATAGGGATAATCGTTGCTTTGCGTTATTTTTTAATCGCGTACCACGTCATGATTCAGCACAATCCGAATCAGAATGTTACGGTATATATTTTATGAAATTTATAAATTGGATCTGACTAATTCGCGATAGTATGTTTCATTGCTGTCTTTCATGCCTGTTCTGTCACGCTGACCCTTTAGACAAAATTACTGTCAATTAAAGAAGTTTAATTAAATTTACAACCTGTACGTGTAACGAATCAAACTTTCAATCGTACATGTTTGTTTCGATGCGCCACGAGACTCTATCTCTTAATGAATGATCGATATCAATAATGAAACAACTGCGCCTTTTTGAAATTCGCTACGCTTCAAGTATGATAGAAGCTAGCGAATTAGTCACTTATTGTTTCTATGGCATTTAACTTCAACAGCGCTCAATAATCAGAAGTCATCTCGACTGCATCCCGTCTCAGTCTTTGCTAAGTCTGTAAGTAGGAACCCAGTAAGCCTCAAGCGGTCAGGCCAAGTTGAGGCAATGATGAATGTCAACGCACTGGTGCCAGCGGCATTAAGCCTTTTGTTCTGATCGAATTCAGATTATCATTTAGCTCTTCTAGAGCTGTCTGGGTGGATTTGGGTCACTGTGCCCCCCCTCGAGACACCCCCGAAAACTGGCTGGGAGCAGGCGCTGGCTTTTAGCTCTCCCCTTAACTTTAGTGACAACCGCTTGGGGCGCTGGGCCGTATTGATCAGCCAAGTAGCGCAGATATGCCTGTGTCAGTGATACAAATTGTATCAGGGCATCTGGCCAATAGAAGACAGCTTAAAGAGTCGTCTCTCTGAGCCACCATGGCGTTATCCAAAAGGAATATTTTATGGTGAGAAGAGCTCCTTAGAGTCCCTATTAACTTACTCGATTTAATGGGTACAGACGCTGACCCAGGAAGTATTTATTAATCTAGAATAAAAACGAAGATTCAATTTGTTATTATAAGTGGGCCTTGGTGTCTTAAGAAAAGAATGTTCGTTTAATAACGCTTGCGGCGGAATTAAGCGACGAAGCACTGAGTAAAGTGGCCTGTGACAAAAATCGTTGAAGCGAAGCCGGGATCAATTCGAAAACATTATAGATAAAAAAAAATTAGGCAACATAGCTTTTATTGTTAACGAGGTGCATCCCATATAAATGAGGCATGGAACGGCCGGACATAAGCCTGAATGTTTCTAAGCATCTACTACTTTTTAGTAAACGAATAGTTTTAGATCCGTCTGATTTATATTTGACATACATTCGCATTTCAATAGTTGTAGTAAGACACCGTTGACCTATATTAAACCCCCATTTCTAGTTGTCCATATTGCCGATGGATATTACTCGCATTGTAAGGTTTACAAATTTACGATTTAACCGCCGTCCTGGCCGCTATGTACTAGAAGGCCTTTCATTCGGACATCCTTTTATTAGATGTTATTGCCACGTACTGACAATATGAAGCCGCCAAATAAGTTGATCAGCGTGCCTTTTTTTGACAACGAGTTGTTGGTAGACGTCTATGTTTTAATTTAATTACACTTTTTATTGTTGCCGCTTTATTAGAAAATAAGCATTTGGCTATTGCATTAGTGACGCGTAACGATAGTAGCCATATTGTTTTTGTCTCTTTCTAGGTGGGAAATATGTGCCCCGTGCGATTTTACTAGATCTCGAACCCGGAACGATGGATTCGGTTCGATCCGGACCTTTCGGACAACTTTTTAGGCCCGATAACTTTATTTTTGGTCAGAGTGGTGCTGGAAATAATTGGGCTAAGGGACACTACACTGAAGGTATGATAAGCAAAGTAGTTTATCAATGAACGTACGTTATGAAAATAAAAAACAATGCCTATTGTCATATGTCTAGGAAGGCGCTAGCATGGCTAAGTTGTGAAACTAATCTCCACTACCATTACAGGTATAGATTAAAGACTAGGGAAATGATGTTCTTTTTTTTTTGTCTGCATCCGTTTTTTCTTGTGGCTTTATATTTCGTTTACGCCCGGAAGGGGGCCAGATATAACCATTCCATGATTCTGAATGTTTCTACCCAATAAATGATATTGATCGTTCTCGAGTAGCTCTAGTCATATTTCATGGTTACAGGCTGGCTTCAACATAGAAGCAATGCCGGTTCATCCTTCAACGGCAGTGTATCTATACGTATAATAGCGTAGTATTATCGTGGCCAAAAATGCATTAACCTTTGCTATGCATAGAAGCGCACTTTTACCTTGTAGCTATGCCAATTTAGCGTAAATCTTAAGCGCACTTTTACCTTGTAGCTATGCCAATTTAGCGTAAATCTTAAGCGCACTTTTACCTTGTAGCTATGCCAATTTAGCGTAAATCTTAAGCGCACTTTTACCTTGTAGCTATGCCAATTTAGCGTAAATCTTAAGCGCACTTTTACCTTGTAGCTACGCCAATTCAGCGTAAATCTTGTAATACACCTTGACCTTGCAGGAACAGCCATGGGCTATTTAGAGAGTGGCCTCATTGCATTGCAATACGTTTGTATCCCTTACCACGAATCCATTCAATCCACAAATCACAGCTTCCTAGTGTCATAATTCTTAATAAAATAAATAATTCGTCGGAAGCTGTTATTCCAAACTGTTCTGTTTTAATGGACCAACAATATGTGTTGTCGTTCATAAATCAAGACGCAGCAACGCGGATAGGGTTGGATTAAATGGGGTAGAGAAAGCTGAAAGTTGTTGAGTTAACACAGTGCCGTATTTTATTTAAAAGACTCTTAAATGTCCTCTCATATATAATTGCTCTTGATTAATTATAGTGAAAAAGTTGAATTTGTACTATCTCAGTCGATTCCGACTGATTATAGTTGTTGTATACGTTACTGTGTTCTAGGAGCTGAACTTGTAGACTCTGTCCTCGACGTTGTGCGTAAAGAATCAGAATCCTGTGACTGTCTGCAGGGATTTCAGCTCGCACACTCTTTGGGAGGAGGCACTGGTTCGGGTATGGGAACCTTGCTGATTTCAAAGATCCGCGAGGAGTATCCCGATCGAATTATGAACACTTTCTCAGTCATGCCTTCACCCAAGGTGCGTGCATTTCAGGGACTGTCAAAGGTCGTTTCGAAAATAGCAGCTTAGTGTTACCACAATCTTCAAGGTCGACAACATACAAATCAATATTATAGAATACTGGTTCGTGACTTGTGGAATTACTAGAAGGAAATACATTTTTGTCCAACGATTGGATCTCAAAATAGAAGGTCAAATAGCTCGTGCATACCTAAACTATTTCGCATAGAAGATCCTGCTCATTTACCTGGAATAGGCTGAGCCTGGCTTTTCCTTTAGTCCTATATAATATTTCAGGAGATGCACTTGTGGTGCGTGGAACACAACTCCACATAATCTTCACAAGAGTAGTTTATCCCAATTTAGTTCCGCCAAGGAAGTGTACGCAAAAAACACACTTGTTACTAATAGGGGCTTGATTATGCTACTAAGTGTTCCTCACGTTTTATTAACTGGTCGTAGTATATACAGCAGCTATCCTCTTAGGCACTGGTCCATCGATGATAGTGATGATTTTCAGGTGTCAGACACTGTTGTGGAACCCTACAACGCAACGCTGTCAGTTCATCAATTGGTTGAGAATACTGATGAAACTTATTGCATCGACAACGAGGCCCTGTACGATATTTGTTTCCGAACTCTCAAGCTCACTACACCCACCTACGGGGACCTGAACCATCTCGTATCAGTAACCATGTCGGGGGTGACCACCTGCCTACGTTTCCCTGGACAGCTTAACGCCGATTTACGTAAACTCGCTGTCAACATGGTACCGTTCCCTCGGTGGGTTTTCGTCTGTCTGTTTACTCGTTGTTGATAGCATTAGACGGCTAACGAGTAAATATATGGCTTTCTTCAAACAATTCAATACGTTTCCACTATTTTCGAAAAAAGAGAATGGTTTCTTTTTACTGTGGGCACCTTTACTGTATATGCAGTTATCTAAACGAGCAATGTTATTTTTATATTAGGGCACAAAGGGAATGCAAAGCGATTCCCGTGTGTGATGAAATCACTCTTAAACCTAACTCAGGTCAGGCTATTGGCGCATATTAGGTTATCTTATTGTAACATATATAAATATATATTACAGGCTTCATTTCTTCATGCCTGGCTTTGCGCCCCTGACGGCCCGTGGCTCGCAGCAATATCGCGCACTCACCGTGCCTGAGCTCACCCAACAGATGTTCGACGCCAAGGTAACGATCGTTATATTCTACCGCTGCTGCATACTAGGCAGCCGATGCTTTCAGTATATACAAAGATTTAATAAGCATATATGTACATTTCGAGCTTCTGAACTTTACCAAATAACAGACGTGTCCTAGTAGATTTCTTAGAAATCATTTTTTTTTGTGTCGAAAATACGGTTCAGAACACAATTGCTTGTTTTTACTAGAAACGATAATTTTGTTCAAATGTTTGTTGATTTTTTCAGAACATGATGGCCGCTTGCGACCCGCGCCATGGGCGCTACCTCACCGTGGCGACTATTTTCCGTGGTCGTATGAGTATGAAAGAAGTGGTCAGTAAGACAATCTAATCTTATGACTATATTTAGCCACGTGGTTGGGTCGCATTTTACGGGCAATAGTTTGGCTGACTTATTTTTGCCATTACCACCCCGTAGCTATTAATGGTGGTCGCAGAATGTTCTTGATTATATACGTAGCGGACGAGGTTATTAAACGGTTCAGCTTTAATTAAAGCTAGAACTGCTGCCATCTACTGGAACCCGGGAAAACTTTGTTACCAACAATTCGCACGGTGTTTGGCCCAGAAATCCTTACGTCCTTATAAAGCAACGCAGTGTAAAGCAGATCGAACTCTAATTACACATCCAGTATGAGAGATATGCGCTATTAGTACAATTTTGAGAGTCTTTTTTCCTCTACGTAACGGTAAACAGCTATGTCTACTATAAATCAAGAAGCAATTTTTGCAGAAAAAACCGACATTAGGACGCAGTCCTTTTTTGAGCATATTTCAATGGCCGTTCCGAAACTCCGGAGTGATCGATCATCAAGCTTATTTAAGTTATAGATTTTAATTTTATCACGGATAAGTGGTCGTTGCGGGATTTCGCGTACCTTACACTTTTCGGACGACCTAGACAGCAGCTAAAGTTTAAATGAAACTAGTTTGCAAATAACGATCGAACGGTCCACCAAAAAGGTAGCAGCAGTATACAATGTTTACTACCTTCGTGTTGCTACGGCCATTTCAGGACGAACAAATGTTAAATGTACAAAACAAAAATTCATCTTACTTTGTGGAATGGATCCCAAATAACGTGAAGACAGCTGTATGCGACATCGCCCCACGAGGCTTGAAAATGGCCGCCACATTTATCGGAAATTCTACCGCTATACAGGAGCTCTTCAAGAGGATTTCCGAGCAATTCACGGCGATGTTCCGTAGAAAGGCTTTCCTCCATTGGTACACCGGAGAAGGTGTGCATTCATATATATGTATTTTTTTCATATTTAATAGATTTGCCACTAGTGCGAACTCGCAGTCCGCAGTTATGTAACGACAATACCAACTATCTGTCAACATTACACACACTGTTAGGTGCGTTCTCGCCTTCTTTGTTGATGGCTCTATTTAATGTGATACGTCTAACGGTGCCACAAGCCCCATGGATAAAAGTGGAAACACGAACAGTTTGCACTTTTATTGTATAATGAATTGAATAATGAAATGTATTCAATGTTTTCAACTGCGCCAGGTATGGACGAGATGGAGTTCACGGAAGCCGAGTCGAACATGAACGACCTGGTGTCGGAGTACCAACAATATCAAGAGGCAACGGCCGACGATGAGGCCGAATTTGATGACGATGAACTCGAAAATGCCTAAGTGTCCTAGCATACGCCCAAAGTTGCGCCTACCATACCATTCGACCTGTATCCCTTATGTCGCCTCCTGCGTGACGTTCGCTAGATGCAAGCCGAACCGGAGAATCAATAAGTGGAACTGTGTCAGGGTTAGATAGAGGGGCGAAAACAACGTGACGAATCTGACGCGAACAAGGCTAGGTCACATTTTTCTATATACAACAAATATATAACTTGTCACAAATTTTTCTTTCTATTTTGTGAACTTAATTCAACATAAAAACGCGAGAAAATGGAGGACAAAAGTGGAACGAAGAACAAATTGCAATATATTCCGCAAACAAAACAGGTGCAACTTGAATGAGTTGAAGCATGCTTGCGACTCCCCGCCTTTCTTCTGTTCGCTTTAGCTAGCTAACGAGGAAGTCACAAAAACAATACAGTAATAACAATGAATTGATTATAAGTAACGGTAGGATTAGCCTCTCGTAGTAGCGAGACGAGAGTGCGTAGGCCCAAAATTGACCGAAGCTGGCCTGGCTTGGGTGCGTCTTGTAGCGGATTACCGGACCGGTCGCAGTAGACAGCTGGAACTATGTGCGTTAATCCGCTATGAGCCTGCTTGAAACAGTTGAGACGGCCGTAGAGCTAACGGTTTGTATCTTTAAAAGCAAATAAATTTGCATTTTATTTTCTAGTTCTTCCGCATAGACACCAAAATGCTTTAAACGTGTATTCATTCCTTTGTAGAAAATGTATAGTAAGTGACGAGAAGTAGAGTGCTAGGGGGTATGCGCATATGTACAATGAATGCACACTGTGTGCTTTGGTGTTAGTTCGACATTTGCGTGTTTTTACAGGACAAAAAAGTAATCAACACGATCATAGGTGTTTCAGCAACGAGCTGACTTCGCAATATTCATGCACTGAGTGTACGTATAAACAGTAAACGCCGAATGAGTAGAACAGATTTAAGCACGCCCACGTGTTGCCAGAGGACAGACATTAGAAACATTGCAAAGACATTGTTATGTGGTGTAATATCCACAAAACGTAAACTACACAATTATTCAAAGGTCTCTGTTTTGGACATCACATCAGTTATCTTTTATATACTTAGAGGACAAGCCGTTTTGATATACTCAGTCTCCAGGACGAAAAACTATTTACAGGATCCGTTTGAACGATGGTTTTAGGCAACGGAAGAGTCCGGCCACGCTAAACACTGACCTAGTTGATGGCGGCTGGCATTTTTCTGAATTGGCCCTTAAAATTTGCATTGGGGAACCTAGGTTCTCCTATTTCATGTGCAGAGAGAGTGACGGTAAAATACATTATCCGCCTGAGCAGAGGGCCTAGCCCAGACCTAAAGGAGGAAGGCTTCCTAAGGAAAGCTTGCTAAAAAGCATAAGCCCAGTAGAGCTATTAGTTCAGATGCTGTGCCCTCACAGAAAAGCAAATGTATATGCCCGAATCTTTAGTTATTGGACCTCTGTAAATTTGATAGACCTAAATATTTGTGTGATCGATTTGACAGTTCTCTAAATGTGATAATTCAAATTTTGATGTATTAGTGCCAGGATAATTAAGTCTCTCGGCGGAATAGCATTTGTTTGTTTGTCTTCTCTTGACTCAGAAGCTAGCTTACGTACGTAGTAAAAGTAGATATCCTAATGGCACGTTTCCTATCGTCCTATCGGTTTCGTGGTGTTCGAGTGGATCGTAGGACGGAGAGGTCGAAATGTTATCTTACGGCAGGCTCATGTACTTCAGTTTGAAAGGTTAGCTTCTATAAGTGGTGTTTGTGAAAAGTGTGGACCTTGCGTGTCTTCACTGCGGGTTACAATGAAGCCCAGAGTCGGGCATTGAAAGCTTCTGCTTTGTTGAAAAGCGCCCATTTGCAGTTTTAAACGGATATGAAACTACGAGTATCTGAGTTGTAGTACGCATAGACGGTTTCTATCGATGTGTATTGAATTGGAGTAAAAGTTGTCTATTAAAAATTCGACTTTGCTTCACTGTGGTGGTTTTGCGTTAGAATGTATTAATTTCTGGACACTGTTGATTTTATGGTTTGCGTTAGTTTCAAAATTACTTGCTGTTGAACTCAAGTTGCGTTTTGACAACATGTAGTAATCATAAAAACTTCAGAGCTTTATTGAGTCGGTTCATCGTACCAAAGTAACGGATCGCGACGCCACCAGAATCGTACTCTCCGGTTAAACTTCAGCTAAGGCAACGTTATCACAAGTTCACCGAAAGGATTTGGCCCAACGCATCTGGAGCATTATTATTGTTATCGAATAGCGAGTGACTTTTCTTTACGGACCCATTTCACTAACATGTAATACAAGTATTTCTTTGACAGTTCACAGCAGGTGAAAAGATCAGCAGATTAGATTAGGGACGGCTCCGACTACTGGTAAACATGGCAAAGTCTTATATGGTCCCAGCCCTGAGTTCCATCTTTCGTTTGGTATCGACACGTTCCAAGTACCGTTGTACGTATAAGGGTAAAATAATGAGATATCATTAGCGCCTATTCTTGTGTGAACATGTTCAGAAGAAACGAACGTGACCCATGACTCTTACTTGAACAAAGATATGATCAATTCCTTATAGGAAATATCGATGCCCATCTTGAGCTCAGACCGCGACACGGGTCTTCAAGCTTAGTAGACAAATATATCATCATAGCACCCTTACAAGTTGTTTCGATCCTAACGTCTAACGTGAGATGTGTTAGCGATACAAAAAAAAATTAATTTTTCCTATCTTTTTTTTCAAAAGTGCACTTGTAGAAAAAAAGTTATCCCCCAACCCAATTTTTTTTTTAGAAACGGGATGTTATGTGCTGTTTTTAACATGTATGGCAGTACATGCCGGGAAGAATCAGCGTCACATATAAAATAGAGAAACACAGGGCATATTTATTATGGCACGTATGTAATAAAGCTACAAAGCAAATATAAATCTGCTACAACTTATCCACGACTGCAGAACCAATTTTTTTCGAATTTTCTAATTCATTACCGTGCTTGCAGCTGTATGATGAATGTATTCGAATGAGTGTTTCCCTAGGACACCGAGTTCTTGCAATAAGGTACCGTGTCTTATCCCACATATTCAAACAAGGATCTTGCCTTCACAGTTCATATTATTATTATATCCTTATTTTTCATATTTCTACCAAGATATCAAGACAAAGATGGTGGGATTGCATGAATACAGGCGTAAATAAAGATCCTGAAATTGCGATCTCAGATAGTTTCGATTTCAGGATGAAGGTCGATTAGTTGGGCTGTATTAATTACTGCAATGGAGCAAAACAGACTAACTTTTTTTGAAGGTTTAATTGATCTAATCCCATTACGCTGCTTATCGGTTTGTACTCCGCCATCTATTCATGGGGCATAACTATTTAGAGGGAGGAAATAGATTTTTTTCCTGTCATAGCGTGGTAATCCGTGACACGTCTGGAAATAACTTTTTGAAACAGTCCGTCATAGGATAAACAATAAAGAGCATTAAAAAAAAAGAAAATGTTTGGAACGTATCTCATTATCGCATAATTAGATCGTGCGTTAGGATAGGTCGTATGTGAATAAGGCCGCTGCGCTCATCAGTATTACGTAAGCACAAGTTTCATGTTACTTTTTTTTTTTTTCTCTAGACGATATAATCCTTGTTAGCTTCACAGTCATCATAAAACCATTCAGTGTAATAGCTAATGAAGTCATGTGTATTTGATGGAATCTAATGCCCTCTGGTTAGGGTCGCGACCGACCCAGACCAAGGGAGGTCTGGGTTCACACAATAGGTATCTGGAAAAACGTCAGCTAATCTTATCGCACAAAAGACAGTAATACTTACGATTAACACATCTGCATTTATATCTTCGCTAATTTTTTATTCGGCTAGCTCGTTTGTTATCTTTATCTGAGTACAAGCGCGCTGTGCGCAAGATGCTAAAATAGGATACGTCTCATTATAATTCTACTATTTCTCGGACATTTTGGTAAAATAAGCCCGGGCTGCATTTAATATAGCTCTCACAAGTATAAATAATCTGGAATTACACCTTCGCCAAAGGGACTGTCGCTAGCTTGTGATTTGATCGAAACACTTCAGATAGATCTGAAGCTAATATCGAATATTAGCTCGTCCTCGTCTGGAAATTAGCAGCTACACTTCATCATATCCACTCAGAGTTATAGTGGACTTAAGAAGAATATGTTACATGTTCGATAATGCGTTCGTATAAAGTGAGCATCGATTTTCTGAAATCTCTGATTCCTTTCGCTTACCTTACCGAAATCTCGCAAAGTTCACTTTGCTATAGCGGTTTACGCTGTCACAGTCGAAGCGATCCTACATAACCCACCACCTACCCTGTAACAAGATAAAGAAGATGCATTACGTGTAGCGCACTATTAAAGTAAATAGTTATGTCGAGATTCACCGCAATCGCTGGATGTTAGATTTGGGTCTTTCGAATCTTTCTGGTCCCGTGTATAGGCCCACTATTAGGCGTTGGACTAAGAGGTCAAGAAAAATATTTCACAGTCAGCTTCATCCAAAGGAGTAATCTACTTACTTTCGAGAAGAAGAACTCCTTATATTGATTTTCTGATATCCGCTACCTTGTTTACGGGTTAGATTCGCTGAGATATCGAATAAAAAAGAAAAAAGCTGGTGGCCTGCTTCGATAGATGTCAGAGCATCTTCTTATAACTTATGTTTTGCCGCCTATGGAAATCTTCTGAGCACGATTGGGCTTATAGCAGATGGCGATCAATGAGGTCTATTAGCGTTATGGCTTATTTTTTTAGCATTCAGTTTAAAATGATCCGTCGAATAGCGCTCGATGAACGAAGTCAAGTTGGGTATGGCTCGTCATGCATACAGATGAATGGCTGCCTAATCAAGTAACTACTAGCGCGGTCGCTCTCGGATCCCCCCACTCCCCTCCCCCCCCCGCATACATTTAATGATTTTATGTTCGCTACACGTCATGAGTGCCATCTGACAATTTACTGTTGTATTAATGATGGTACCCATTTTAAGCTAACTCTGTCATGGTCACGATGACTCCATTCGACTACCCTATCTGATTGAAATGAAAAATTTAAGTGTGTAAATAGTTCATACGAACTTCGAATTTATATCAATGGAGCAAAAGTCTCTCATTTACTAAACCCGTATAGTAAAAGGTATTTATAAAGTTTAATAAAGCTAAATAGCATGGTCTCCCGAGCCATCCGAAGGTAGCTAAAGGCTCGTCAACTGCACATATGTTAAAAATATGTCATTAACAAGGTATAATGTATATGATTTTTTTTCGGTGATGACGTGTAGCATATTTAAGCTGGTTACGTTTTTCGTATTACAATAAAATGGGCTTAGGCCTTAGTGGGCCTGCTCTAGTTGGGCCGAATAGACGACATCTGGCACCTAGTCAACACTGCTGACACTGTGTTTCGTCGCTGTATTACTGCGGTGGCATTAAAGCATTTTTGCCTGCTAATCTGATTTCGAAGAGATCAAGCCGACATTGGAGTATCAGCTTAGCATGAATTGCTTGTAGTTAGAACGTTATTTTTATTTAAAGTCAGCGTCCAAATTGTGCACGGCCATTACTGCGGGCACATGCTCATGTTCCTATGGAAACGCTGCTTTAACATAATTTGCGCAGGTTTGGCTCAACCCCTCAGAGCCAGTTTCAATGTAAAGAATCCAGCTTCTGCTGGGTCATGGCCTCATGCAGGGCTACAAAACCGATCGTATCGCCCAGTTTTTGACACGATATTCTGCATCCCACCTGAGGGCGTTGTTCGATCACACAAGAATAATTTCGAAATTTGTTTAAGCTTCTATCGGCGGCTGCTATCCCATAAACGTCATATAAGACTCGCTTTTCTCCGCAACACATCAGACGTACTACGTTATATACGTCTCGTAGAGAAACCACATATATCATACATATGGTAATGATGATATGAACAATGTTTATTTTTGAAGTAGGCTAAATTTGTCTCGCTTACATGTTTGACAAATCGTGACGGAGTCGTGTAACGAGGACCGCCTAAATTTCAATGCCTAAATTTCTTGAAACTTCTTTATGCTAAATTGATCTTACAATGAAGTGCTTTATTCGAAAGTCAAGAACTAAAATATTTGTGTGTGTGTGTTAATTCTGCGATTAAAGACCTATTACCATGTAAACGATAGGGTTACATGCTAAGCGATGCAAACCAAGCGACAAATGGAATACCGATAAAGATCTGTGTGCAGCATAAAAGCTTTCTAGAAATAGGGAAATACAGCCTTATATAGCTGGCAAGTCACGGTACCGTACCCTAATAGGTTTGCTACAAACCTGTGGTCAGCTGACGAAGCAGTCACAGTGAGATGAATTAAACGCAATCTGTAAATAATCGGGCGCTGACCATCATTTTATATTTTATAACAGGGTTCATGAGTCCTGCGAATATCGTAGACGACAAACAAACAATCGCTAATCATGACCTAAATGAAATTACTTTGAATAGGTCCTGTCTTGGCGTTATACTGTACATGATTTCTAAAAACGACATCAAGATACATAATTTCAGCCTCCACTTAGTAAATGAGCGAGATTATAGCCGGGAATCAATTAAATACAATTACATCGGAGATAGACCTTCCCGGATGAGCCTGTGGTGCATTGAGTGGAGACTAGGATACATTGAATGATGACGTTATAAAGGCTATGAGTTTCGTATTTATAATGATTTTTCTTATATACTACCTTTCTATAGCTTATCGCTGACATGTTATCATTAAGAACCAGCTATTCATATCATAAGTAAATGTTCGGTAAAAAAAATCTATCAACATCGAATGTTGTAACACTATTTAGGCCTTGTTCATCTCCAGCAATGCTCCATTGACGCTCCGCTTGCACTGGCGTGTCCTCGCCAATGTTTACAAAACATTTTTACAAATATACCCTAAGTAAACTTCTACAGTGATTTAAGAAGTAATCGTTCTTCCTCTGCACGGGGCTTTTGTATGCAGAACCTATTTTAGGCTTTCCACTACTAAAGGTTCGACGTATGTGCTATACGAAATATTGAGAAACAATATCTATTGCACTAGAGACCCCCCTGCTACAGGTTCTGCCATAGTAGGACTAAACATAATAGTAGGACGGTTAATGCAAATGCGAAACAACAACAAGAGAAATCGGCATCTATTCCAGTCGCTCACCACGAGCAGAATAACGGGACGTTTTATTAAGTCGACGAATTACGTTGCGAGTCGTCGATAGTTCTTCACGAATACCCGACAAATCTCGGCGAAGCATAGCAAATCCATACATTCCGCAAAAGGTGACGAAGTTAGCAATCGTAGAACAAGTATACCATATAGCGTTCTTTTCTAGCATGACGTCGCTTTCCCGTGTCTCGGCTTCGAAAGTATTCATGGTCTATTGCCTGTGGTTGTTGTACTTCTCGCTGGAGGCGCAGGAGTGAATGATGACATTTGCGTGCTGCGCGCGGTAGGCGGCTGAGTATGAGCTTTTTCTTTTTTTTATTTTTAATATATTACGGTTTTTGGTTGTTTTTTTCAAAGGGTCACGAAAAGGAGAGTTTCGTTTGTTCATAGCGGTCTCGTTTAAGTAACGGCGGGGTGAACGGGGCTTGTGAGTGTTTCTAGACACAGGCTTAACCGCGGGCTATGGAAGCAGTACCTCATCACGGATTCAACATGCATTACGGCATAGGGATGGTTCATCCATAAACCCCAATGGCGGTGATGGCAAACCGTTGGCTCTGAAGCGGGTGAAGCGGCTTTCATTCAAACAGAGTGCGACCGTTCCATCCGACGACCGACAGATGACCTGTTCGAGAGAGAAACATTTAGTCGCAAGCTGCCAACGTACGATCCCTGAAAATCTTCCTGTGTATAAGTTGATTTTTCCGTCCAGGCCTAAAGTCCTCTCTGACATCTATGTATGTAAATAACCACGGTTATTCGACTTTAACGGTTATTGACACTACCAACGTTGTGATATCTGTCGTCCCCAGACGATAAAAGGTAATTAAGCCTATATGCAGTTTCGTCAACTTGATTTCTATGTCTATTGTTCGCATACGTACACTGGTCTTGGACAATACGATGGTTAAAAGAAAGGGTGCTTTCTTTTCTAGCTGAAATTGTACTCGAGAAACTCTATAAGACGCCATATCTATTACCCTGTCTCATTCTTCTACTCAGAAATTTTACTTTAATTCACCTGCTTCACCCGATCCACCCTGAATAAAGCTGAAAGCTAGGAAAGAACCAAATGCACGGCAGAATCTGACTAGACAATCCGCAATTTGTGTCATACTCACAAGTGCCATCATAACCTAGCCCACAGCGCTACGAGGATACAGCACAATACCATCAAATATTGACGAATTTGAAGGTAAGCATAAAATACTATATAATTCCTCTATTCATTCAGATAGGACCATTTCGTGTGGAAACAATAAGACAACGCTGACTATTCTACAATATTGGCACAATTACTTTAATCAAATGTTTAAACAGGCATCCGTTATCGGTTACCGAACCCCTAATTTCTTCGAACAGTCCTTAAACCCTAGCTGGATTTATAGGTTGTTTACTAAGGATTCAACAGTTTAGTCAACAAGATCTTTGTGTGTACGTGTGCGTGTGTGTGTGTGTGTGTGTGTGTGTGTGTTTGTGTGCGCTATTCAAGGAATAGATAATATCATACTTGAAACTTATCTTAATATCTTCTCAAGCATAGAGCTCTTTACAGCAGTGCTCGGTTAAGTTCTTCAAAAATGAATGATATTTAATTAGGTTTGATTAAGTTAATTAAGAACGTTACAGGAAACCCGGATGGTATACAGAATTTTTGAGTCCACGACCATTTGCTAGTTTGCACAAGCACCGTTCCCGTCCAGGATGTTATCTAAACGGTGGAGCACAGTTTCTCTAACCGTAACAGATCTTATGATAGGAAAATGCACTCTTACGTTATTACAGATAGAAATCCTCGGATCTTATATGGTTAACGTCGTTACTTTACGCATGTGTAGATGGTTCAACGAAATGTCGTTATGGCTGTGCTTATCGTATGGATATCAACGAATTTAGCCTGGGCATATGACGGCAAGTTTGAAGGCTTTGGCGCGACTGAACTATTGGAAAACGCTCATACAGCAAGGGCTGAGAAACCTAGCCCAAAAATAACAGATACATCAGCATCAACAGAGACGATGCTTGCTGAAGCTAAAGAAGACGTTGGAGATGATGATTCGGAATGGACTATCCTCGATAAGCGGTAAGAGCAAACGAGTCATGCAACCGAAATGAAATCTTTTTCACTCAGAATGATGCAATGCAGAAATGGGCAATGTGCTTGAGCAACAAAAACCTTGTAATCACCTATTAACCTAACGATGGCCTTCTAACCCCGTGCGGCGTGAACTATCGGTGACTGACAGCGCCAGGAAGGAACAGAATGGGTTTGAAAAAAGCCTATTTTCGTTACTAGCTCCAGTGCATCCGTGCTCCTTTTAACCACTTATTCTTAGCGGTACTTCAGCTACGCAGAACGAAGCAATAATCTGTCCCCCTGCGTATGTGCAATTTCGTTCAGGATCAAAAAGGAGAACGGACTCAGAAAACCTTCAATGGTTATGATACGGTATGGACTAGCCTGTACTACTAATTTAAAAAACGGTCACTGATTTCCGCTTTTGTTTTTTAATGCTCTTTCTAGATTGCTAGTGACAAACGAGCGGTTGGTAGAATCATTGATAGGTAACTATGACCTCTACTTTTTAATATCAACTTAAAATAAAAATATAACAGATAGTTTCACTGAACATTGACGACACACTCTAAAAGATTATCTAAAAGAAAAATTGAACGCTAATAAGTTAAGTAATTATTTTCACTTAACGACATATCCATACAAGTACTCATGATTTCATTAATTATTTTGCATTGCGAACTGTTTTTTTATGGATGTCTAGAAATTTCTCTGAAATGGTAGTTTGGTGATGTAGGTTAGTGAACGCCACATTGGTAACTCGAGTTCAAATACTGAGAGTATGACGTCTGTAGGAACGATCATATCAGGTCGATTCTTCATTCGATGCCTCAATAAAATGCATTGCTAGAGAATGTATCGCAGCAATGCGAAATAAAATGAAACAGGGTTAACGTACATATCTGGGCACAGCTTTAATCGATGGATGTTTTTGGCCAAATAATTTCCCCGAGCCGAAGTTCGGTTCGACACAATAACGATAATACGCAAACAATACAATCGAAGTTTAAGTTCGATATACGCTTTTTCAATGAATTTACTCGGCTCGGAGAACAAAGCGCCGGCCTTGAGCGTAAATAAGTTATAGCAGCGGCGCGCTTTCAAACTTTGTGGACGTATATAAATTGCTCGCGATGGCGGTTGTCGGTGGCCGTTGGCGGTCGTATTGAGACCTCAAGTGTCTTCCTGTTAGATCTATTCTAACTTGTGACTCAGACTGGCAGTATAGTTAGTTTTCTGTTTATCACTGATCTCACTTCACTGTTCATGAGGTGTGATAGCAAGCACCAGTGAAAATCCGTCCTGGTTTGAACATGGTGCTATTACGACCGTTTACTTAGAACAGTCGATTTTTAGCTTTTGCTGATTCCTGTGAAACTCCATTGTAAAATCCCGTGTGAAAACGTACAAATGACTGTTTTGCTGATCTCTGTTTGCGAAACTCCATCTCGGCACGAGAGCTAATGGCGGCAGTAATGTTCGTTGCAGCCGACCTTGTTAGAAATGGGGGTCCGGATGACTCCGGCATCTCGTACTGTCCGCAGAGTGGAAATCCATGGTTAAATTTGATTACGACACGTTCCAAAGGCATAAACGAGCCTTTGTCGAAAGTCAAAACGTAGAAGAGTGGACACTGAGCATATATGTTGACGATGTATATACTGGTACATGTATTGCTTAGAAAACTATTATTTGTTGAAGTTTAGGGAAAACCCCATAACGACGTCATCTGCCAGCAAGCTCGACTTCCGATTTGTTTGCACGGAAAAAAATATATTATGTTAGCTTTGTCAACTTTACGTGCACAGTGCGCGTGTCGTTGGTAGGACCTAAAGCTGGCCCGGACCCCTGATTCTTTTAACCCGAGATTCGTTCGTCCGTGTGTATGGTTTTAGAGCATCTAATATTAATTAAGCCAAAGTTCCCTTCACTTACAGAAATGTATTTGTTCCGAATTTGCCCCTACAACGTCGAATACTGTTAGTAAGGATTTAAAAAGGAAAAAAAAAGTCAGTCTCAATACCCGTTATAAAATAATGGTTGATTTATTGTTTGGTACCTTATGAAACGTTCGCAACTAACGAAGTTATGCGAAAAGCGTAATTCTATTAGTTACATATAATCATGCCCTTCGATTGGCTTGATTGATCGTGACGAATCTATTTTCGTGAAAATTCCTCACTGCGCATCAATTTTATGACCTTATGAAGCAGTTATCCGGCTAAAAAGGTTAGGGATAACTACAGACGTTATGGAGCCACTTCAAAAATTGCGAATCCTTGCAAGGCCTAAGTAAAATCGTCTAAACTCAATTCTGTCAAATGCAGGCACGGGTCTTTCTAAAAGCAGACAGTCTCTAAATGCACTATCTTATAGAAGGATGCTTGTAAATTTAACAGTTACATATTCCAAAGTAGAAAGTGTTAAAAGGATTATTATCTATCTTCTAAGACGCAGGAATTCTATAAATAGCCCTCATTTCAGGCCATTCCTAACGAAACAAATTGTTGATTGCTCTTCAGAGCGTACATATTACACGAGCCATGCCGGGAAACGAGAAAATTTACGGCAATAATCATCCCGTACGATTCGCGTTTCTGATAGACCCAAATCCTAGCGTACTCAAAAAAACTGCATCTACTTTATCGTATCTATGCGTATGTATACAACTACGTTAATGCTGCCATACATACTCCGATGTACGTTGATTAAGGGTCGCCTGGTCCTACAAGACGAGTAAAGACAGGGAAAATATTTGTGGTGCTCATTTTGTAGGACTAGGTTCGCTTTCCGCTATACGTCAACATTCATTCGTTAGAGAACATTATGTCAAGCAATCGGCCCTGTCTGAATCTGCAAAAGCACGAAATACAGACCTACCTTACTTCGCCTCTTAGAAGCCTGACCATTACCTTATAGTTCTCTGTCGTAGCATTTATATACGTTGCCATATGCTACAACAGGTTGTATTTGCTATAGAATGCCTTGAGCGCATGATACCCCGCAGGTCTAACGGAGAGGTTTTAGACGCTATGTTTTCACAATCATACATCGCTCGGTAAGTCGCTTGACCGCTATATAACTATCCGAATTAGTCTCGAATGGTATCGAAACGACCCTGAGAAGATGGATTTTCCCTTCATATTGGTTTTATGTTACTATTTAAAGTATTTAATATCTATAATAATAATAATATAGGAGAATATGAGGTTTATAAATAAACATAATGAGGTTTGTATTTTAGTTAACGCGGTTTGCGCCTGTTTGGCGTTGTTCCGTGTGCGAGACAAGGTCAACAGGTTTAACCTTAGGAAGCTAAAAGAACGTATCACTTTTTTGTGTTAGGATTCGCATTATCTACTAGCAACATGGAAACATTAAGATGAATGAGCTTATAGGAATATCCAAAATATACCTTTATTTTTATATAACATATACCTGCAAAATATAT
>NW_019213803.1:69720-99852 GCF_002532875.2 Varroa jacobsoni | reverse complement strand
TGTCTGGCAGGAAAGAAAAATAAGCTTACAGTTAAGACGTATGTGCAAATATGATATGTACGGTAACAGTTATTAATATAGGCCAATAAATGCACTTATGGCTATCGTTATCATTGAACAGGTCTATGATTGTTCGATGAGGACATTGTAGCGGGGGCTGCTTTGTCACAAAACTAACAGAGGCTGAAAGTGGTCACCATTGTTACTCATCTACTCATACTGAAGTCCGCCAGAAACAATCAGATATATACTAGCCCCATCTAGCCTCACTACTGATTTCCTGAGATGCATCCGCAGTGAACGCCTTCGTCTCATTAATAAATCTCCACCTTCGCGCGAAAACATGACTTTGTACGACAACCCAAATGTAGGAAATTGAGGTGAGGTCTGGCGACCACAAAAGCCTCTTCTCTAGACTCTGCATGGCCGGGTCGTCCTGAATTCAACCTTAAGTGCCAATTTTCTTAAACCCTTTTTTCCCTACTGGATAACTCTACCGACATCGATGTACATTACAAGTATACAGCGATGTACCGAGAGGAAAATTATGCAGAAAACATCCACTGAGCATGATTGTTCACAGCTGTGAGATGAGACGGGGCGCCGGATTCGAAAGAATATAGAATATATGCGCGAGCACGCATCGATTCAAACTGAAAAAAACGTTAAAACCTGCTACTTACGTGTCCGTCAGCCATACATGTGCTCATGTATCTTTTGATCGTGTATTAACCCAGCTCTTGTTGCATCTGTTTTTTCTTTCAGGACCGACTCTAATTGCAACCTTATTGAACAAACTAAACTATATGTACGTAAACGAATTGTTTCAAAGGGCCAATAATACGAACAAAATTGACACCATTTATAAAGCATTTATACGAACGTCACCGTGTAGTGTGGTACCACTTATATCAAATGATAAACAATTAGGATTTCTGCATGTGTTTTTTTCTATAGACAAACCTATCTGTTTCTACTTTGGCTCTTATGTGTGCGTTATCATAACTTTAAACGTAGTTATTATGCTGCTTGAACCTTGTCTGCAGGCCCGCTTATCTCGAAGGTGTATGATTGCCTTTGGCGACCCAACCCCGCTCTCCTCCAATATCTGTTTGCACACGCAATTTCGGTTGGAATAGAGGAAACGCTACTCTAAGATTTGTAAACATCCTTTTAAATCTAATCGATACATCTGCATTTATTTGATGCTTGGGCATAATTCTGGACCGTTGTTTTACTACTGCACCTCGACTAATCGTTACGGTATTTGCTGACGTATTACGTTCGACTAAGCTTGACATGCCCAATTAAGAAACCATAGAAAAATGCCCTACGCTACATGTTCTAATAATACTTTCTTTCGTTCGTTCGTCTTTTTACTTTTTCCGTCTAAAGGCAAGAAGATATTTCACTTTACGCATCCGGGAATCCGCCATTTGTAAAAACGCGACTAGGAGGAATCTATGGGATTCGAAAGGAATATCTAGGCCGTTATGTTGATGCCTTTCTGGGTATACCATATGCGCAACCGCCGCTCGGTCCACTTCGGCTCAAGGCGCCTGAACCCATATATGCTTGGGAGACTCCAATAAACGCCACTGAATTTGGGCCTGCCTGCAGACAGTGGAGTGACGCATGGCCAATCCATTTGACCCGGGGCGCAAGCTCTTGTTCCGAAGACTGCCTCTATTTAAATGTTTGGACACCTTCGGAAAAGAGTGACAAGAAACGACCCGTCATGGTGAGTGGTAAAAAAACATTTTGCACTACATTCTAAGCAAGATTACTTCACGATGAACGGCTTCAAACGATGATACTATTATAGTTTTCTATGGCACTCCAACTACGCTTAGATCAACAAGCAGATCTGTTATGGATTTTTCGGGAATAACGACCACGGTTCTCGATACCCTATTCATGTGTTCACCTCTCACGGATCATTTACAGTATCAATAGATCTTGTTTCTTGAATTCTATTGTATTCTTCTCTGTTGAATTTTATTGTACTCGTTTTACAGCTGCGCTCATCGTCTCGCCATGTCCATTTTTAATGTAACAGGCGCGCTGTTTATGTGCGTAAGTGTTCAGATAACGTGACATACGTTGCATAACAAGTCAAAATGTTTTTTTAGTATGGTGTCAGTAACGACGAGCTATTTTTTTTTTTATTTGTGTTTGAGCGTATCAGGGTTCATCGCGCGCGGATTTGAACAGCGGTGTCGTAAGCTTAGCCAAGCGTTTGACCTAAAAACAATATCCAAAGTAAAAATCCCATGTTTCGACTACTACCTTATGCTTAGTCGCTAGATAATTTACATATTTGCACATAAGACGCTTCGTGATGGAGAGATCGTAGCGTCTCTTGTCCTATACGCATATTATTCTGAACTAATGATTCGTAGTTTATACGTGAACTCCCAGGGCCTGTTTCTTTTTCGGCAGTATCAAGGTCAGAAAGCATCTCTCAATGGCTATCTTTTTTAACGTGAGCACAAACACGTAACGTATGTACGGAAAACGTATAATGACCGTCTGCCGTCTGGAGCACTAGACGACCTATTGCTATAAATTATTCATACATACACTGTTTTCATACTGTAGG
Organism: Varroa jacobsoni; assembly: GCF_002532875.2. Taxonomy (NCBI): domain Eukaryota; kingdom Metazoa; phylum Arthropoda; class Arachnida; order Mesostigmata; family Varroidae; genus Varroa; species Varroa jacobsoni. The sequence goes on along the minus strand of NW_019213803.1, from coordinate 97,250 downwards.
TAGAAACCATGGGAAAATTACAACGTTCGAACAAAGAGCTCAGGGCCTATATCTCGCAGCCAGATCCAGCCAATTCGCTATGCAGCTACGGTCGACGCTCTCCATTGTATAAATATTTTGTCATAAGGTCGCATAGAATTACGAATCAGCACCGGTCCAATACCGACTCCGAGAATGGAGTATAAAACACGGCATGTTGGTCTGGCCGAATTCGAGTAATTTTAGACGAGATATATACTTCAACATGTCTGGCAGAGATTCTGCCCTAGCAGTATAACCTGAAAGTGTATTCTTATCGAAAATAGATAGGATAAGGTTCTTCGTTTATAGACAAACATTTTTAACAGAGGCCGCAGTTACGTGGCGACATAAGTGAGTCATGCTTGTATTATAGGCTTATTTAACACTTATCCAACACTTAATATGCACTATTATGAGAATACTTTAACTTCTCGTTTTCCACATTGTACAGAAAAAGTTCCATAAAAACTGGCAATCCTTCGCTTCATTGATTTATTATGAATTTTCAAAGAATGGGTTATCTCGGCCTACCTTGCAAGTGAGAAGGACAGTCATGACATCATTTGCCTTTACTTAGCATACGAACAAAATGTTTACGCAGCAAACGTTTAGCGAAGGGGCATACTGCTAGGACACAGGCTCGGAAAAAATTTCAGCCGCTACCAGAAATAGCGTATGTAACAGGAAAAAACGCGATCTGTTTTTTTTTTTTTAATTCTTATGTGTTTACGTCTCTTTTTCTTGCCATTTCTTGTGGTGCATTGCAAAAGTGTACTCGGGTTAGAAGAAAAATTATTAAACAAGCGTTCATAATAAATAATTACATATTCTGAAGGTAAGACACGTGCATCGTAATGGCTACGCGATCGAATTAAGCCGGGTTATTCGCAGGGGACTGACTGCCTACCCGATGTCTGTATTCCAAAAACGGGCAAGGCTACCGATTTACGTTTGCTGATCGTCTCGGTTTCATCGATTAATCTGTATGATTTTCCAGTTACGCAGATCTGCTATATGTGAACATAGATACAAAATATATGCCAGTAGCAGATCCCTTTGACGCTATAGAAAGTGAACCTGAACTGAACTTCTCTGTGGGGGACGACAGTTACCGGGATCAATTTGCTGATTGGTTTGCTGGTGCCTGGCAGGCTCATTGAATTGACCCAAATTGCCTTCAGTTTGATAGTGAGCCATGACTATGCGGCCTTCCGAAGGATCCCAACGTTGAAATTGACATACTCGCCGTGTACTATACAAGAGTCTAATGCCTTCAGGCTAGGTACGGGTAAATTGAGCATCCGCGAACAACAAACGTCTACGGAACGCACGAGCGATCCCGTGTGTTAACAAATGGGCAATATTCACTGGTGTCAGACTCGTTGAAATATTTAAGCGTGTCGTAGCGTTGCTACCAATCACATAAACCGTGAACACGTCAAAGAAAGTCAGATAAAATCCAAGTAACCCACGATCATGATGGAGAAATTCAGTAGAAATACAAATACCGTGGCCGAGGATAATATATCTCGTGTATGGTTACAGATGGTGCTCTACTGGTCGCAATGTACAATGCCCTAGATTCAAATCTTTTGTTTTCGTGCATAGTCATTGCCATTTACCAGTTACATGAGACGGTCATTAGGTCATCTTGTTTCGACACACGGCTAGTTCTTATAACAGTGTGTAGCATTGCCGCCTCCGCGTGTGATCTGCTCAAAATGGTTTCTACTGCACCATTTACGACAAGCCAGTGAGACTAGTAAGAGACTGAACGTATTATTAGTAATTACAGTTATGCAGCAAGAACTTCCCGACCGCCTTCTCCAAGTTAATAGGTAATATCGATAGCTATATAGGTTAAATCCACCGATTCGTCCAAGACGCATTGAAGAAAATCGTACCTGTCTAGGCTGGAATCCTGACAAGTCAGCATAAACGATATCAGGGCCCTGCTTTTGGTTGAATTGATTTAAGCAGGCCGAGCGCAGTCAGGGATTGCTCCTTATGGAGCTATTCGGCATCGAGAACAGGTGGAAATATGAGTTTCTCTAATGCTCGTGTTATTTCTTTGAATTGGAGGTTCCAATATATGCATGAATGCTTAGGCGTGAAACGAAGGCCCCAGTGGAGAGCTGCGTAAAAATACAAAAAACATAAAAGTCAAAGGAATCAAACAGAGCGATAGGATTGGACAATGAAGAGAAACACTAAAGGGTCGAGAGATATAAAACAAATCGTTACCTATTGGGTTTTATTTTCCTCAGACATCATACAGTATATATATATTATGGCCTGATTTGGCGGCTCAACGAGCATTTAGCATTAGCAGAGGTGTTCGACCTATTCATTGCGCGTTGCAATAGTAGATTCGTGCTCGAGAAGTACTCACTAAGCGTTCGCAGAATCGGTGACCATCTGCAACAGCTGCGACTGATTCGAGCAGGGCTTGCCCAAAGGAAAGCTTCGATTTTATTTGAAGTCAAATCTGTAACGTATAGAATGAAGCTTTTACTTTACGGCTAGCCTCACCTGTTTTGTCCCACGACTCACGCAGGGGCCAAAACTCATTCTAGTGGCAGTTCTGTAAATATATCCTGTGATTTTGCAAAGTTTTTAAACAAACCAGCAATTGGATAATGACCAAAATTTCCAAAGGTCTTTTAAGGTGCAGGGCTTACCTTAAAATTACGCCAAAACATTTGGTGCGATTCAATTTGAGGTCGTAAACTTGTGGCGAGGCTTCGCTCATGATGCAACAGGGAAAATTCGTATACGTCATAATGCAGCAAGCTCAAAATGCCAAGCTATCCAAAATCTCACAATGATTCCAATTCGACATTTTGCTCCGTAAAATTTCTTACTCCGTTGTCTATAAAGAGGATCACGAAGTTTGTCAAATTGTATCGTTTTTATTAGGGTTCACGCTTCCTCTTACTGGGGTTTCGCGATTTCACTGAAATATCTAAAAACTCGACCCAATCTCCACTGGCATGTGAAAGCGATTAAAAATATTTAGACATGCGTGTGAGTGTTCATGATATTAACCCTCTGCTGTCACTCTATTACAATTCACACTATTTTATAACACTTATCGTTTGCACAATGACATTGGAGGAATATTTTGAGATTTGTGTTAAGGCCACACGCCTGCTGTTTCCACGGGCCTGAGCTGAGTGCACACTTTTCGGCTGGAGTCCAAATATTCGAGAGGTGAGAACCCAAGCAGGCGATGTGCAGATTCTATATATTGCTACGCTAGTATCTGAAGAGAAACCATACGTTTTCTAACAAGATGACGTAACGGCTCATATGAGTAAATTGGCACACATCTAATTACCTAAAGCACGTTCTGAGATGAGCACGGATGATTATTGCTATGGAATGCTATTATATTCAACGGGAATCCAACATGTCTAAACATGATCATGTCAGGTTACTTATTCGTGTTACCAAATCAACGTTTGCAGGACTACAATGGAAGCGTTTGACGTCGCCCTGTAAGCGGTCTACAACCCAAACTGAACCTGTATTATCTGCGAATGGAGTAAACATGTTAATCAGGGATAGCACTTCCAGGACACGTTGAAAAATTAACTTCCTTTATTCAGACAATGGTTCAATTTTTGTGCCACATTCGGTATAGATATGTGCACTCATTCCTGAAGAGTTTAGACTCTTATATGCCAAAGCGTTATTATTAAATCTAACTTTTAACCTAAACAATTGTTGCCATCCTCTTTTGAATTTCAAAAGAGACTTTTACTTGCGAAGATCAGCTACATCATTCATTTCCTCATTTTTCCTTTGTGCCACCCATGTTCGCCTTCGTCATTGATTCAATCGCTGCATCACAAATAGAAGCTTCTTGCGCTCGGATTGACTATATCGGCCATTCGGATCGGCGTATTTCACCTGCCTTAGCACGCGATGTTTGTCCTATACGCGACTTTATCTATTTGATCGCAATTTTTGTTCTGATATCGTTATTGATCAGAATTTGCCAGCTAAATCCTATCCAGCTAAATATCTTGCTTATATACACAGCCACAACGGGACAAATGCTCGGCACAATGTGTCTCATACCCTGTCCGATATCTGCCGGCCGAGACACATAAAAACGTAACTGTAATGCTACGGCCGCTGCTGCTGCTGTCGCCGCCGCCACGATTACGCAATGCTACGTTATAATACAGCTCCTTTGATGAGATCCGATATATTCTCGGAAAAAGTTTCTGTATTGATGGACGTTTCTAATCGTGTTGAAGTATGTCAGCGCTCATTTGCTCGTACTCGTTCTTCACTACAGCGAAGCTACGAACCTTCCCTTTCGAAGCTTGGTAGTAGCTGAGGATGCATCGCGTAACAGGTGCTTGCCCTCGGGTCTATCTAGGATATTTCTAGATTTTGTCCAGAGGCAAAACGAATATGATATCACAGCCACGAGAAACACGCTCCAAGTTCGATACGAGGATGCAGTCCACTAAGTAAACCAACGTAGCTTCACGTTTGTAGATACGCTAAGGGAATTACACATAAATATTGAATCACGGTGCCCTATATGATCGTCACGTAATGGTCGAGTCGTTCAAACTTTCACTAGGCATTATCAATTATAGCTTTCAGAATCTATGGTGCTTTTAGCAGGTAAGAAAAGCGTTAACCAGCGCGTTTTTTTTTTCAAAATTAATTCGTCAAATGTAATGGAAGCCAACGACGATGCATATGTAATCCAAAATGTCTCTAAGGTAACGGCACCTAAAGATCTGAGCAGTTCATCTCTGACCAACGCTGTTAGAGTTTACAAAAATAGTATTATTTCTCTCTTGTTGACTTTTGTCTATCCATAGGCTTATATTCACGGGGGCGATTTTCTGCTTGGGTCAGCGTCATGGCCAGACTATGAAGGCGGTCTGATGTCTGCTTTTGGAGACGTCATTGTGACGTCAATGAACTATCGTCTAGGCAAACTTGGCTTCCTCGACGCCAAGAGCCGCAGCGCACCCGGTAACCAAGGTCTGCTTGATCAAAATTTGGCCCTCAAATGGATCCACGACAACATCGCCGTCTTTGGCGGCGATCACGAGCAGGTAAGATGATTTCGCTCTGTATTGATTAGTCATGTGCTATTAGTAACGAGTAGAAGTATTCAAGAAAATGAAGATAACGCTACTGACAAAAGCAACGCGATGGCGTAAAGATGACGGTGCTTTGGGTAATAGTAATATTTGTATTATTACGACGAACAGAATTTACTGTTCCCGAGTTTTACCGCTGATAGCTCCGCACGATGCACCAGCGAGAGTGGCATAACAACTATTGCAACATTGGATAGATTTTAGAAATATGAAATGATAAACAAACGTGATCCCTCTTTACGTATAGATAACCCTATTTGGGAACGATGCGGGCGCGGCATCCGTCGGGTTACACATTCTCTCACCGTTGAGTGCCGGACTCTTCAAGAGAGCAATTCTCCAAAGTGGCAGCGCCTTCTGGAAGCTTAGACAAACCACGCTCGACATCGGTGAGACTTCGAATATGTCATTAGAAACAGAAAACACGCAACAAAAAAATATTGATTGTATTTTTATTGCCCCGAATATCGACTGAAGATCGCTGAAGATCTACATTCGAAGATTACGCGGCGGAGAACATTAACGAAGTAGCGTTAAACAGTGCCGATGCGATACGAGTGCGCAAATCAGACACGTAACGACCCGATCCAAGGCCGTTTTTCACAGTACCTTTTGACTATTAGCGACTATTCTATTAAACATGATGTGAATATTCTCGTCCTCTATATGGTAGAGAACCGAAATAATCGCGCCTAGTTTATATAAGCAATTCGGCAGTAAAACACTCCTACTACTTGACATATATGACGTCAGCTCATTGGCTTCCACTGGTACCTAGCACAAGATGGCTGGACTTTAAAAAAAAATGTATTTTTTTTTTTCACCTGGGGCTTTTGAGAGGACAGATAAATAGAGAGACTTGTCTAGAGTACGCGCTTTTCATGCAACACTAGCGAGAGCTTTTTTTACCCTGTGGTTTCTCTACACAAACTTGATTAGATCCAGTCAGACACAACCGAGAGCCTTCGTGTCTGATCTCAGTTATAATGATAAATTCACCGGTTATCGTTACTGCGACAAATTATTATCTATTTGATGAGATGATAGACTATATGATCTATTTGGATGAGCTATTTGTAGTGTATGTACTGCAATTGCAGTACCGTTACGTACGATACGAAAAAATTGTCAGATGAGCTTTAGGTTTCGAGGAAAGAGTCTTTCTGCAATATTCATATACATGACTAGTTGCCAGCATTGTTAGCTTAGTACATTTTTTTTTCTTTACAATTAAACCCTCTGCAATTAGCAATAGTGACATAATAGAGCTCGCCAGCGAGGTTACCAGACTGCAAAAAAACAGTAAACTCAATTAACTCCTGCTTCCATCCCTGCCTACAAGAGATTCCACAGCGTAAAAAGCTGCTGATTCTAGGAAGCCTTCAAATTCGCTGTCGTGCACTTCACCAGGTTGAGGCCATGTGACGTTCACCCCAATATCTTTAGTAACGTTACGTTTCATTTGTGTGTACTACTTTTGTTAGTCAGGTTTAAAATATTTTAGTATTTTAGATAAACATAAATCATGCAAGGAAAGAGGGGTAAAAAGAAAGGGGCGCAAGAGAAACAGGAAGATACATTGGAAAACGGCCGCAGTTATTCTCGAGAGCTTGGCCTTAGGTACCTTCATTCCGCTCTAGTGACTTCATTTCGTTGTGAAACTAAGACCTCAGTATTAGGGTATGTTGGGAGCCCATGGGCGACCCAGCTTTTAGGGGCATCACGACGAAGAAACGCCACTTATAAGCGAAAAGCGAGTCTGAAATCAATGCAATGTACAAACGAGCAAGCCACTCGTATTAAGCCTGCGACAAACGAGAACGACTGGAACAGCGGTTGAAGTGACCGAGAAACCAAGTGATAATGGGAAACGCTAACAATCGTTCTGTCAATTGTGTAAAATCACGTGTAGACAGAAAGCGTTCACAAAGGGAAGGAACACATCCGACATGGGGCCACCATAGAACAGTTGGTGACAGCTACGTTTTTGCAGGTTCATTATTATCAGCTTAGCTTTGATATAGAAGCACGGCAACGATTCCACCGGTATATTCATCAGCGTCATCGAACCCCTTTATTCCTTTTAGAAGACACGTCGCTCTTACAAGAAGGCAGTGTCGTCAGGCTTACTGATGTGCGAATCGGTCCAACTCAAAGATTAGAAATTGATGGCTGATTAAAGGTTAAATCTGAAAACTTTTCGATTGGATTAGTTTGTTTTTTAAGTAGTCTTTGGTAGGAATCGTACATAAAATATGTATCTAGATTTAGCCATATGTTCAATCACATGCAATGGTACAGTGATATGAGATATAATTATCTTTTCACGTTTGCAGCCTCGCGTAAATTGACTTAATGCAATGACATCGTGTTACAGGATATGGTGCTTAAGGTTAAATCAGACGAGAGATTGCACAGGGGCAGTACGGCCTGTTCCTCGTAGACTAACGAGAAAAGCTACACTAAGTAGGGACGTGTCGTAGCACCCGAGTCGGGCAATATGGCTTAGTATATGGCAAATTGGGTTTACGGGTCCAAGGCCATGCTTGATATCACATAGTTCTAGACCTCTTCACTCTTAATCATCTCTATTAAATACATTCGCTATTATGTCCTTTGAGGCACAGACATCGAGCATCGTCATAATGGCAATTGCGGTTCGTCGACGTTGCGACACTTCGTTCGGATACTTTTCTAACGCAAAGCTAGAGAAAACTGATTCAACCTCACCGTACCATCCAACTTAACGATCAAAGCTATAATTCCACTAGGCGCGAGACGAAGAAACAAGCTCTGATTTTTCCCAACTGTCCTAAATGTTCCTAATTGAATGCGATATTCCGGTCAAGATTGAATTTTGACGTATTTTGATTATTATTTTCCATGGTACAATTATACGAATCAATTTGAGCAAAAAAAAAAGAAAAAAAAAAAAGAACACAAAGCAATCATTTTATTTGAAAGTAGCTCGTTGTGTAATATATGTAAGCAAAATTCCTATCAGAATCAGCTGTTACAGAGTAGCTAATTTATGTGCGTTACAATAGCAATCATGTGTATAGAAAACGTGTCTTTGTGACACGTTTTCTATACATATTCCACTATGATACATTCATCTAAATAATTTTATTGGCCGTAAACTGGGTACCTCAATCATACTGCCCCGTCGCTAGGTTGTATTCGGTATACCTGCAAGTCTCCTTACAGTGTTGTTGACTGTACATACATAAAGCAGAGCCGTACATCTGTGCAGAGTGATGTTATTTTAACATTGGTTCACTACGCGCTAAACATTTACGATAGTCAAAGATGTTGCCGAAACGTGTACAAAATGTCCAAACGCCCCAATGTGCTGAGGAAATCCTCGCTGGTACAAACTAACTAACGAACGAAACACGGGAAGGCTGACGGCGCAACCTTTATCAAAAGAGACTATGGGGAGTCACTGCTTCGATACCGTCGACGACGCATAAGTGCTGCACCACTTATGTAAATAAAGAAAGTAATTAGCAATATATGAAGGCGTCATCATGGATGCGTATTACCTTTCGGAGAAGAAGGTTTTAAGTTAAAGTCATCGTAACATAATATCTTCATTTCGTAGGTTATATTAGACTGAAAAACTTGTTTGATTTTCTCACAAATGATGGGCGATTTTCAGAATATGGGCATGATATAACTCAAAATACTAGAAAACTTATATGGGTGACCACATAAAGTGTCCCTATCTTCATTCTTAATACTAATTATCGATTTTATTCATCGTCGAGTAGGACACTTCCCTTTGGGTACTCAGGGCAACGGGAAAATAACCGATTGTTCATCTTTTCCGCGCGAAAGTCGCTTTGCGAATCGGCCAATTCCACCGCACCGGGAAGGACAGACCCTAAGAAGCTTCTCCTTTGACGACGGAGTCTATAAAGGTAAGTTCGAAGCTTCTTTAATCACCACTATTAGGTTGGGTGGATAAATGAAAAGTATTCATTGTGTAAACGACAGATTATTCGAACAACCATCGGCTCTGCCACATTTTCGATGCTGTGGCTACCATTTGGACTTTTTTCTTCGTCTTCTTTCAATTATTCACTCCTGCCGTTTACACAACAACTGTAATAGGTCTGGACTACGGCGAGATTTCAGCAGCTCGCGGAGGAGAAGAGGCAGCTAATTTAATTGGGCCAACGTACGATAACGAGTTCTTGCCGCTTAACCCACATATGTCGGCTGCAATGGGCCTGTTCAACGATGTCGAAGTACTTATCGGTAAGGGGCATGTGTTCATAACATATTTATGGGGCTACTTCTTTCTGGGGCAGACCACAAACATTTTTGATTTGATAATGTGTTCAACAGCAAAATAGAACTTGGGGTGTTCCCTTGATCACTAACGGATACAGACGACACTCGGGCAGACCTCGTCAACGCACCACTGAAAAATTGTTATTAATATCCCAACATATTCCTTACAATTTAATTTCAATACCTCAGAAATGGTCTTCTCATAACAGGTTCAAATAACAATGAAGGCGCATGGGAGTTTATGAAAGCAAACCACTGGAAAAATTTCACCGACGGTGACAACTTCAAAGCCATCAACTTACTGAAGTTTATCAAAAATTTCTTCGAAGAGTTCCGCTTCCGGAACCTTATCGGTGAGTAACAATGTATTCTATGTATGTGGGATATCTTTAACTTTTGCATATGTAACCTTTAACTTAAATAGTCAAACTAAAACGTAGTCAATTTTTTTGTAGCGGCCCTTATCGTAATCCCTTCTATTCGGACGAGACTGATAGACCGAGATTATCGGACCTGATATCCAACATTTGTTAAAAAAAAAAATATTTTTAGACTAGGACAGTTTCTACCTCCTAATTTATTCGTCGGTATCATGTAAGCTGTAGCACCACCAGCTGATAACTCTACATTTTTTAGGCATTTTCCGCCAGTGAGATGTCCTTTCCGTGCTAGATAAGTGCGCAGTACTACCGACATACAAGTAGATAGCAGCGAACTCGCCAAGCGTGCCCGCACGGACCTTGTGTGAACAATCTTCTCACGAAATTTCTGTTTTGCAAGGGACCTGCAGGGCACATCTTTCAAGATGCTTGGTTCTATTCGGGCGTCTTGGACGTCGGCCAACGTTTTTTTTACCCAGTTGAGCGGCATGCGATGTCTGAGCCTTGAAGTCAGCCGTTCCATTTTTGGCTGTGGGCCATGGCCCATAGCCAAAGTTATCGCGGCGTGGCTTCCGACAAGTTTTTTACAACTATAAGTACAGTCTCGGTCGAAAAATGCCGAAAATATGGGCTAGTAGAGCAGGATCTTTACTGCACCATTTTTAACTTGTGATGGCGCCACAGACGTAGCCATCTTTCAATTTGTACCATGTCCGGGCAGCATATGAGCCTTGTCGATGTTCTCTCCCTTAGAGATCTGAATGTGCTGAACAAGCGCTGGATCACTCGAAACGAGTGAACTCTCCTTCGAAAAGAAAAGTTGCTACTGATAGTAGATGAAATACAATTATTACGAGCTATAGCGAATTTGTCCATATCAATGATCTATAAAAGCAGAAAAGGTAGCGCCATCATTGCCATTTATTGGTCGGTTATCTTCACAGCAGATCAATTACTATGGCGTGACTTTTCGCAATAAAATGGCCGTGTGAGGCCTTTGACTGCTGCCCATGAACTTCGTAAGACGAGGCTAATCGTCGGTCGAGGTCGTAATCGAGGATCTAGTTTACATTTACTTATTCAGCATTTGCTGATACAATGGAAATAGGTCTTATTTTTAGGTCCTGCAGATCTAGTTGTCTGAGCTAAACCAGACGCTGAACATCTCTCGCAGTCCAGTCCCGAAGCTTGAATTTTACACATCAGAGACGAAATACTTCACTGAATTAAAAGTTAGGAATCTTACTCTAAGTCGTATATCAACTGGAAAGGTAATGTGCTAAGAACTTCGGCATTACTCTATTGTGCAGCAATCACTAACTAACATCATTCACTATGTAAACAGTGTATTGAAAAAAGTTAGCGCAATTAACCTTTTAAAAGTTTGATTTAAGTTCCATTACTGTATCCGACTTTTCGAACTCCCTGTATAATATCGCATATAAAATACATTGCATTCATTATGGTAGCATTTTATTATGTCATGCTGCACATACGGGGTCCATTCTAACTTGCATAGATGACTCTAGAAAGAAAAATAATGATCTTTCCGTTTCTTTTCTACCAAAATAATTGTAACGGGCAAATTGGTTTACAGAAAATGAACGGAATAATAAGAACATAAATTTCTGACCTAAACCCAATATGGGCTAGACCGATATAATCATCCTGTGTACTTTGTCTTTGCAATTGCTACGAAGGCTTACTTGGGCATTTGCTATATTGAGGCAAGCTGTCACGCAATAAAGTCAACTAATCACAGCACCCTATCCAGGTCGAGCACGTAATATAGGTTATAAACGTCTATCGACGTTGGATGCATAACGTTTTTACTCAGTGAAAGCATCACTTGCACCCCATCGACAGAGAAACATCCGAAAATAACTGGATGGATTTCGGGTGCACCATAGTAATCTTGTTTAATTGTTTTTTTTGACCGTAAATCTCAACGCAGAGCTTACGGTCTAAGAAACATTTTGCTTGACTGGACTTCATGTTGGGATGAAGTAAGACCCATTCAACACCACTTTGTTCAAGTACCCAATGTTCGTATCATATCAGAATCAACTCTGTGACCAGTTTCGGCGTGAATTACTTATAACTATAAACAACTATAAAAACAACTATAAAAGTTGTGCGTCACAAAACCGACCATCATAAACGACTAGAATGTATAAAAGCATAGATAATATCACAGTAAGGTATATCGTAACGCAAACTTTTTTATTGTTCAGGATACGGTCTCCAAGAGCTTCTGCGGCACGCTAGCCTGTCAAAAATTTTCGAACCTTTTATTGTTGCGTAATACAACGCTAAAGACAATGAGAGCGTTCAAAATAAACCAGTTAGCCCTGTATATGGCGTGTTATACTAATTCTTTTCTTTGTCCCCCCAAATCAGTTATTTCCCACGGCGAACAATTTCATGCTCGATTCACAGGTGCCAAGGCAACCGAGGGTATTTACTATTACTTTGCTTCAAACCTGCGAGGCAACGATGTCCAGCACAATCGACAGTTCGCCTTTGACTTCATCGGTGATTTCGTTCACACCTGTCCGTTGACCTATTTCGCGGAGGCCCTCGCTGACCGAAATGTTTCTGTCAACTACTACAGGTACAAAATTAGGCACTTGTAAGGTAACACTTAACCCTCGGACATTTATGATAATACAAACTGCTCCAGTCGGTGATAGGATAAAAGCCGGAACCTTCCATTGGGCCTATCAATATCATCCTTCAGAGAAGAAAGAAAGAAGCTGCAGTTGAAACTAGGCCGAATGCTGTGTAATCAATCGACATAGGCTGTTTCATCGGATTGAACCTTTGTTCATCCACGACTAACGTGTACCCTTATATAACGAATTTTGTTAATGTGTTCAGTTGCCTATATTGAGGACACGAAAAGTAGTCAAAATTCCACAAAAATAGCCTCTAGTTCCCGATTAATAAATCAGATTACCGATCAAGTGTACTCAGAGATACTTCGACCATGCTATTAGTGGGAGATGCTTTGTATCCCTTTGGCGAAAGCCTAAAATGGCGATCGTCTTTGTTCCAACGAAACCATGCGTCGTTTAGTTATTCGATGCTCTTTTTGGAACTCAACCCCATCCGAGTATTCGATTTTCAAAAGTGCGCCGTTATACAGTCAAGTCTCCTCTCTGAAATCAAACTCTAGTTCCGTTATAGTATATCTGACGCAAAAATACGGATTCTCCGACCATTTTTAATATCGACCGATCTGTTTTCCTAGTGTATACCGTGCTCATTCAAATTGCATTGATTTAAATGCAGTTGGGCAACACTGAGATGGTACTGCTGATGGTTGCTGCTCCATGTATTGTTTTAGATGGCGAGACGATCCGCTAGAAGAGGCTGTAGAAAGTATAGGAGCCCCGTTAAAACGTATGTGGATACACTGAGATCTTTGACCTGTGTCAAAATGGTCCTCTATCAGAACCTCCGCCATTGAAATGCTGGTTAGTGCATGGAGGCGGCTAAGGACGGATGGCGATCTGATGATGTTCCTACTGATTCAGGGCAAATGCCCGATATGCTGAAGTTATTTTTTAAACAAAAGATACAATGAGCGAACAACCATCCGGTCCTTTTGAGGCTGTTTTTTTTTTCAAACTAGCTTGACCACTATTGTATCGTTGTTCCCTTTTCAGAGCTTCTAGACTAATGTGGTAGCAATTACACCGATCAGGTCTCATCGAAACTTATCTAATCTACTATTATCTAATAGTTGGACATTTATCTGAAGTGAACACCAGACAAACGCCAAATACATTAGCACGCTGAAGACGAATGCTCGACTTCAACTCGTGACAAATACCACAGGCTAAATTCTAGTTCCGAACATACAGAGAGATTGAAAAAAAGCTGAAGTACCTATACCCGCCTCTCTCGTATAGCGTAATATCGTCCAAAACACGGATGGAGTTTCATCCCTCCCTCCGTTTTTTTTTTTTCGTTGTAGTTTCATCCCTCCCTAAGCAAGGGAGGGATGAAACTAGAACGAGCTCGGGTTTTCAAGATTTGTTCCGTTCTTTTTTCCAACCCTATTTACATACCGCAACCCACTTCCTTGGCCATAGGCTTCCTTACATGCGGGCTACCATTAGGGGGTGTCTGCTCGAGTTGTTTACGCTTGCCGACATTGCATCTTATACTTTTTTTTTTTTTTTTCGATTCGCTAACGAAACCGTTGTGAATGCTGAGACCGGTCAACAAGAGGTCTGTATTGTTACGTTCGACGTTTACGTTGAAACAGTTTAAGTGGCGGTAACCGGCAAATAAATGCTGTATCAAAAGCAAACAATCGCGATACTCCTAATCACACATGCAAGACTCAAGCAAGCTTTTTGACAATGCCACAGTTAATTCAGTTGTGGCAAAAAAGTAGGGCAATTTTCTTGTATCTGCTACATACTAGTGTAGGTCAACATGTTGTATGTATCATATCGTCATCTCAATACCTGGTGGAGCAATAGTACCCTTATATCTCGAATTTATCAGACCGATTCATGCATTTCTCCAGCAGCTAGGTTTGCTCGCAGGCTTGTATTCAGTTGAAGCATTGCAATATAGTAAGGCGCTATCGGGGGATTTTAGAAATTGTGCTTCATAGAAGCTATCAACAATGAACGCTAGAATTGACTTTGTCGTACATGCATACACATTAGCATATATAAGCGCCTAGTGGGCCTGACTACCTCTTCGACGCTCACAGGGCCAAAGCATAAAAGGGAAATAACTCTAGGGGGCCATTAGGTAGGATACGGCGAAATGATAGTGGAACGGGAGGTGTCAAACGATGACGTAGGCAAAATGGCAGACAATGACGCTACCGAAAAACAAAACGTCTATGTTAGTATTCCTTTTTGGTGCAATCCCTATCATAAACAAAGACCCGTTAACTGTATCCTTTTAAAAGCTAGGCACCGTATTTATAGTGCCGCTTACGCTATTAAGTAATGTGTTGCTATCGCGCAGATTCGCGCACTCGTCTCAGCGTCGAACGCTACCCTCCGCTTGGCCTCTATGGGTTGGAGCAAGCCATATGGATGAGATCCCGTTTGTCTTCGGTGCACCGCTCATACAATCATCAGCATATTCGACCTCGGAGAGAGACTTGAGCGCCTCGATAATGGATGCCTGGACATCATTCGCTAAGACGGGGTGAGAGAGAACGTCAAATGTTTTATCAATCGACAAGCATAGGGTGTGAATTTTTGTAAATATATTTATAATTTTATTTTATAATTCATTTATTCGAATGTCATATCGCTCTCAAACTGGACCAAATTGGCAATACCTTTGAACAACTGTCGAAGAGAGACCTTCCTAGAGTCCTTAACCTAAAACGTAGTCGTATTTAAAAAATACTATACCAAACGTTAACGGAAAAATTAGTAAAAACTGAAAAATTACGGCGAAGTAATACTTGATCTTCATCGTTGTTGAGAATGAAGAAAGTATGCCTTTGACGCAAAATGGTCATCATCAAAAAAAAATAAAAATGTATAGGGTATACACTTTATTCTAGATGTAAGGTTCAAAGTACTACTGCTATTACACACTTCTATATAGCTAATATACTAATCAGCCGATATTTAAATTAATGCGGTCAATTTTTCGGTATTTTGAAGTCGAAATTTGGCTAGAGAGACTGCGAGGTCGAAATACGTCTGGTTCCATTTGTTACAATCGATTAGGTATAAATATAGCCAGGCTATATTTATACCTAATCGATTTTGGTCTATATAGTATCATATAAATGGTCGAAGCAATTAAAAAAAAAAAGTTATTTCATCGCATTGTAAAAATTTCCATCTAAACAAGTACACGTGATGGAAATGACGAATTTTCAAGCATGTTTATCTCCAGTGACATTTATCGGTTAATAGTAATATGTGAAAATTCTATTTATCAAAGCGTCCACTCATAAATTACCCTTAGAGCAACTTGGGTCGGCCTTCCTTGCCAAAAATTTCAGAATTAAAAACGTTTGGATTTCGGAGTATTTAGGCAACAACTTAAAATGACGTATTAAAAAATGACGGGTACAAAGGTACTGTAATGTAGTCTCAGTAGTGAAGACAAATACGTTAAACGTGCAGGGTGTCATACGGTAGCGTCTGTTTTGTACCGCTGAAGAATTGTTCTGATTCTACGGTCTTTAGCAGGAATGTGTCTCTTAGGATTACTTCAAAGGTATCGATATCCTGCACGCAACGCAAGTTCCTTGTTTAGGATCCTAGAATTACTATTTCTCACTTGGCGATTTTTGCGTTTAGGAAACCAGTAACCCCAAAGGGACAAACTTGGCCGCGCTTCTCGAGGAAGCATCCGGATTACTTGCGAATTTCGACGCAAGGATTCAGTCATCGCGATTCTCCATCCAAGGACAACTGTAACTTTTGGAGGACGTTCCACAATTTCAATATGTGGCAACATGCCAGCACAATGGATTAGTTTTATCTTTTCAAACATGTCGGGCCTAACTATCAATTACGTCTCCTTGGGCCCTGCGTGTATCGCGGAGAAACGAGTATCGGTATCAGTCTATAGGTTTCGATATTGATTTATGTCAAAGCAGCGAGGCTCATGTACTTGTGACTTCGAATTGCAAATTATTTTAAACAGATTATCAAAGGGAAATCGTCTCTCAGGAACGTATCGATGAGCTATGAAGGATGAAGTTTTGAAAAACTTTTTACACGATAGTATAATTGCATAAAGAAAATATCGCAAGTTGAAGCGGCGTCATAACACTAATTGCGTTAAATTGTTGGTATAGATAAGGCAGCCTGAAATACCCTAGCGGTCTAGATGTCCCGACTCCACCTTTCTTAAGCACTGTCGCCCGCTTAAGAGATGCGTTTAAGCGTACAATTTCAACGGTTGAAAACACGGTTGTGTTGGATACGTTTCAATGAAATTCAAGATGGGTTTATCTATTTTGTGTTACATGCGCAAGCGTAGCATAGATGGAATGCATATTCGTAACTGCCAGATTTCAATCAACCCTGCTCGTATTTTTGGGAAAAAATACCATATACGCAGTATTTATTAAGCCACAATATTTATTAATAAAAATCATAACATTGAACTAAATAAGGTGATCTTCTATTCATTAAGCTTATTTCATTCCTGCACTAGGTGCTTAAAGCCGTTCAGGTAACCACTCAGACTACGGCAGCGTGCCTCGTCGCTCGAAGAAGATTAGATACGGCAGAAACATATGAAAACGGCTAGGCTTTTCTCAGATCTGGGCTGAATAAAAATGGGTTTCCTTTTGCTGTGGAAATCGTATTAAAGTTGGTTTCGACCTCAGAACAGGGACACGGCACAATGTAAACTTCATGTATATTGCAGTTAGGACACGCTGGTTGATTAAGGCCCTACACAACCGCGGTAAGTATGTGTAAGTAAAGTCCGTGTTCGAAAAGCCATGAGTACATTGGCTTTCTATTGGAGGCAAGCGTTTCTATTTACAAAGGATCTCCAATAATACGGTATTTGAATTTGACGAGGCTTCTATAGCACAGGGCGGATGTCTATTGAAGAAAAATTATTACCTTTATATTACGTTATTATTACCATATTATATTAAAAAATTAAAGAGCTGTCACACCGAGCGGAATAAGGTTTTGCAGATTTTACAGGGAAATATCATTACTAACAATAAGAAGTTCAAAAGAACAGAGGAGTTTTCAAAAAAAAAAAAGAGAACCTTCTTTCGGATGTTGTTCAGCAGGAAATCAAAGGCGCGCACCCGATGATAGAAAAAAGACCAATAAAGATGTTAACGATTTCTCAACAGGCCGAGCTGTACGTTTAGATTTTAGTCTGTTATTAGATAGAGTCCTAAGTCCCTTCACGACTCGCAGGCTCTTAGCATATACAAGTTGATCGGATATCAGGTACTGTGCTTCGGTATGATTAAAGACACATTTTTTATTAGCGATTTTTGCAAAATAATCAACTGTTTCATGGGTGCAATTCGCTGAAAACTTTGGCCGGGTCAAACAAAATTAAACGTAACTAAACAGCGTAATTGTCGTCTTCTTTTGTATTTACTACGACTCGCTACGGCGTATAAACCCAGTTTAGACTTCGATCGTACGAGTGCGTGACCCACCAACGCGCTGATGGATAACGGGATTGGTTTAGTCGATTTGACGTGGATACGTATAACAGTTACGAAGTTCATTAGATAACGCGGGCTAAGATATGACCGGTTCTTTTTTTTTGCCTGCTTCGGTAAAGAAGCTGCGGGCAAAAATGGAGACGTATGCGTACATTATCGCATTGCCCCTCTCGGGTGAAATTACCTAATCCAGATAGGACGGGTGCTATCCGGGTTCTGTCAGTTTTACGAAGATAGCAATTTCTCCTGTCGAAATAACAGACTTTGTTTACTAGCATTCATGTAAGTGTATGGCCTTTCGTCCAGCTTTGGATTGGGATAAATGTGCTCCTTGTAAATTTTTTGGACAGCTTGAGGGCGCGCTGTTTAAGGACAAGCACACGGTCACTGGAAATATTTTTTGCTTGCGCTCACGCTGAGTACCATAGCATATGTCCAGAAACGGGTTGCACCGAACGTGCGTTATCGTATATGCTTTCCTTTAAAATTCGCAGTGATTTCTGCAGTGACGACAATTAAAATAAACCGGCTCGGTTGTCACGTTGCACGCACCAGGAGTACCTGGTAAGTACTTCTACGCGCGTTGGGTGTCCCCTCGTCCGTTTTATCGGGGCAGTGCATCACTGAACCGTGCGCGTCTCATTGTCCTCCTAATCTTTTAATTCTTGCGATTGTCTCGGGAGCAACTCTATTGTGGATAATCTCAGGCTTCTTTGTCGTTCTGAGGGCAGGTGTTTGCCTTTTTGATAAGCTTATGACTTCGATCTTTAATTGGTTGTCGTTGAATAACTCCTTTCTGCCGTACAGGCGTGTGTTTAGGTGTTTGGTACGTCGGAGAAGCTATCTAGGCTTGCATGAGCTGGCTGTCTATGTAGGCGGCCGAAGCAACCGATCGTGTCCTAATTCCAGCAATAGTCGGCGTGCCCATATCAAGGACTTCGAACACTGTCAAGCCACTTTGAGTTCCGACCCACAGGTACTTGATGAAACTGTCCTTTCTAAATTTTAGCTTTACCTCACAACGTTCTGGTGATTATTTTACCGGTAACGCTCTGTCTCGTTACGATGTTCATTCCGAAATCAGCGTCGCTGTATCCTCGGAGTGATAGCGCCCTTTTTTCTTTTAATAATTAGACCGTAATTTTTAGTGCTCTGGAAATAGCTGAGTACTTGCATTTATAATCCGAAATGATATTCGGTGCATTTGTCTAAATATCGAGGCAAAAATTCGGCTATGAAATTATGCCAGATCTAAACACGGCGGACTACTATAAACTACCGAGTGGCTATCAGTGGAGTAAATCTGGATCAGCTTTCCTTTTCTCATTGCCATTGCCCGCAACTGTAGGTCTGCTGGTCTGCACTCAGAGATTTCGAAACGTTCTAGCATTTTTCTAATCTATTTTTCCTGACATAGGACGATATCCTGGTTTTCATGGATTGCAACATTCATAGCCAGGAAGTAGGATTATGGCTGCCCGTTACTTCAAAGTGCTTTTTCGCAGTATTTATCGCTTTATTGATTGCCTCATGTTGATCGCTTGCAATCAGCATGTCATCGACTAAACTACAAGGTACTGTTAGTCCATTCTAGTGCAGAAAGTAGAAGCTGATATATTTTGGGTTTTGTTGCAGGCCAGCATGTGTCAATGCTCCTTTGAATTTCTTCCAGACTGATGGAGACCCTAGACGGCCTATTTGATCTGCAGTATCGATCACTGCTGTCGTATTATCCTTCTGGTCTACGTGAAATCGGACTGCTCAAGTAAGAATCTCTTACGTCAGTTTGTCTATTGGTGCTTGTCTAAGTTTCCGGCTTATGGCAAAAATGGCGTATCGTCTTAAATCTAGATGCCACCACATATACATTATGTGGGAAGAAGCCTTTTTCGGTGAGCTGACTGAAGCCTCGTGTCACGCATCTGGCTTTGTAGCACATGACGGTTCTGTTCGCTTCTATTTCCCATCGTAATATCCTGATCTTAACGGATTTAGTTCGGCTAGAGTCCTGACTTCACTGTTTTTAAATGACTACATTTCTGTGTTCATTGCGGGTCCTTTCATTTGACGTTAGTGCTTTTTTACGCTAGTAGGATGTTCACTTAGAATTCGAAGGGAACCGATTTATTTAGTCTGAATCTATCACTAAGCTGTCTATCTAGCTTCGATCCCGTCTTCTCCGCGTCGTGTTAATCTGAAATTTTGTCTTCTTTATTAGTAGTGTTCTTCTCTTTAGAGTCGGACTAAACCTCTCCCCTGTGTTAAAATTTGTGGCCAGTTAGACTACATATAATTTCTCATTTGTGATTGTTGAAGATTGTGTCTGATGCATAAGTATTAGTGGGTCTTGCTCGAAGCTGACATCTCTTGACCGTACCGTCTTCTGCTTTTCCAGTATCCAGGGTAGCCGTAGATCATTTCGAATGAAGTCTAGTCCATAGATAAGCTGACGGTAGTCATAGTCATGAGAGGTCTAATACATTGTACGATTTTACCATAGAACTACTTGGCTCGTTGGTATCTCTGAGTACGGCACTTGTGAACTCGGTTAGACCACGGTTTTTCTAGACTACTCCATTTAATCTTGCTTTGTGAAGCGTACATGTAAATAATTCCCTCTCCACGTACGCGAGTACCCGGCGAACTGCGACCTTTTGAAATTTAAAGCCGCTATCAGGCCGTAGACTTTTTTCATTAGTTAATCGTTTGTGTTTAAAGCTATTTAGAATAGTGTTTATTTAGCATTGTTTGCATTGCGATTTTTAATGAAGTATAAATTTCTCTCTAATAATCGAATGTCTATCTTGCATGGGTTAACGAGTATACGTTCAAGTTCGTTAGTTAGTGCTTAAGGAGACGCACGATGATTTGGTCAGATCAATCGATAACACGGGATGCGATCTTCGTTGTCATTTACAAAGTCGACGTTTTCGTGTTCTAAGACCTTTAATCTTCGCGTTAATTATATAATGGGTTGTCACTTCGATAGCGTTATCTTCCTGTCGTTTACGCCTTCTCTTCGTATTTTGGATTGTGAGTAGAATCGTATCTCGATTGATTTTAGGGCGGTCGTTAGTCACTCTTCCATAGGATGAACTTTCCTTTGACCACACTGATCGGGTCAATTTTTATCAATGAATTGAGCGAATGATTACTTTGGTCACTTAAAGAGCCTTGGCCATTTTACAGCCCGGAGGGCCGTTATCGTCACGTAGACTTAGTATAAATATACCGGAACCGAACGATTGCAGTTGTTGTTTGCCTCCTGAATTGTACGAAGCGTGATTCGGTGAATCGTTTCTAGCTTCTGAATTAGCTCGTGTCGCGTGCGCCAGCGGAGCCTACCGTTTATGTTAGCAGTGTCAATCAAATAGGTCTAGATTCTCAATGGTCGTCTTTCTGATGTTGTTTTTGAGGTCCGTTACAGGGATACTGGTGCTTCTTTTGGAGGTATTAGCCGTACAGCTTTGGAATGATCGTTCGGTCGAGCATGCTTGTAACCTTTTCGCAAACTGCCGCAGGGATGCTCCCGATCGTATTTGTTCCATTTATGTGATTGTAGATTTGGCACCACGGTCAATTACCAATAATATTGTCCGTTTGTTAATTATCTCCCACGCATCTCCGCATTCCCGTAGTTCTAGCTCGGGTGCATGTTCCCATGAAAGGTAATTGCTCATCCTATACGCGAGGTGTATAGCATTTTACAACGTTCATTCGTCATGAACTCGAAGTGTTCGTCGGGTTCGGGATAAATACGAATTGCTGGTGTCTGGTTTTCTCTATTCAGTACTATTGACAGTTGGATTTCATTAATTGTTTGCTGTCCTCTGATGCTGATGCTGTACTCCTGTTCCTAACCATTTGAGCCATTGGACTGTCATACCGGAGGATTCCTCGTTTATTTCACTTGCCCATTATCCTCACGACTCTGGCCTATCAGCATGTGTACACTTTGGCTCGATTTATTAGACTGTGTATGCTGAGATCTGATAGCTTGCAACTGTCTTGGCCGGATTGTCTATCTTGACCCGACTGGCAGAGAGGAGCAGTGATTTCGATGGGTAGCTTGTAGGTCCGTCCCTTCTGTTGCGAGTGCCACCGTTATATATATAAGCCATCTTAAGCAAATATGATCATGCTCACTTGTTATAAAAGTGCACATAGTACCTTTAATTCTATACTTAGAATGCCTTAAAAGTACCTTACATAGGAGGAAAATGTAATAGCAATCAGGCTTACTTTGTGATGAAAAAAATTCCAAGGAGCTCGCGGGTTCGCATTCTGTTCTAATCAATTTAATTATAATTGTTAGAAGCTCGTGTGAGCTATCATCATTCCCTTTTTTTCCAAAAAAAAAAAGCATTTCCGCTTAAAGGGAACTTTTCTATAACTGCGTTTCAGCGTAATGCTCTTTAGAATAACGCGGTCTAAGAAGGAAGACTAATGAATGCCATGTCAATATCTGACTTTTAATTAATTAAGTTGAAGTAATAGTCTTTGAAGCAAGTTTGGCCGTCTAAAGCACCACCCCGAGATTTAAATAACGCATAGCATAATTTCTATTTCCAGTCCAAATAGAACCTCGATTTCCTTATACTGTGCCCCACATAAAAATCAACTTCGAAGTAGGATCGTAACGCACGAGCTACATTACAACGTCGATAAACTAGAAAAAAAATCTGTTGTTATGCGATATACGCGCCGCAGTAAGCAGATTAATAGAAGGACGTATGACCTGTTTTCAGTGTGCAGATCCTCAGATCAGATCTGTGACGATTCCTATACAAATTAAGCAATATCCTGAAAAGGCTCATACGACGCTTGACAAAATCTCAATAACCCTTGCGATACGCGCATACAGGGTAGAGAAATTCGCGTCGACGTAAATCATACTTTAAACCGTACACAGTTGGAACCTTAACTTGCTTCTCAATGCTATGCCTACATAGCTATGAGAATTCCTTAAAAATCTTAGCATCGTGTGAGTAAACTGCCTGTGCGATTCAACAGAAAAACATAGTCTTGCAATGAATTGTTGCAGGAGAGTTATCCTAAAAATGAGGGCCATATGTTTTATCAGGACACCTCTAAAGCTACCGGGCTCGCCAAGGCCATGTTTCACCTATCCGAGTTGATTATTTCAGTCATTCCTTCGACTTAATAATTATTCAATCGTGTAGTCCTGATTTAGATACCGCATGGCCGTTTTTCAGTTACCATACCTGCCTCAGTAGTTGTGCCTTTCAACTGGCCCGCCACCTGGTTATTGCTAGCTCTTGTGCTGTCTAAGCTAAAATAGTACGATTATTGTTCATCAGCCGAAAACTCAAAGATTACGTACATGTACAGTCACCTTCCAGTTGTTCTAATGAAAAGCTATTACGCTTTAGTTGAAACCTAAACAACAGAAATATTTGGGCGAAAAAGACGTCACCTTTATGCCCATAACGGAAGTGTCAAATCATGTTGAAACGCAAGTAATCACCCAGTAGTGGTCGATAAAATACTACTTTACAATCGATAAGATAGATATTTCAGCTCATTACGACACCTAGTTGAGTTACTCTGGGAGGTGTCCTGCTGTGAGGGCCACTACAGAGATCTGGCACAGACATTATTATTACTTTAAAGCTCAAGGAGAAGAAGAAGAAGAAGAAGAGAAGATTGGAGCTGATCTTGTCCCATAAGAGCGCTACTGATTCACCTAATGGAATTAAATTGTGTGTTTTTTTTTTAAGTGAAACTAGCAACGTCCTCGCTAAAGGAATCTGCTGTAACTGTAGTAGTATTCTTACGAAGCCGAACGAAACAAACGGGCGACACCTGTCCAATTCTATTCGAATTCTTCGTGGATTCGTAACTAAACTTGAGATAATTATTCTTACCCATAGTAACAATGGAATCGACGATATATGTGTATTTAATTGACACATGGCGCTTTAGTTTCCGAGCTAAGAACTTACCTGATTGAAAGTTCTAACGTGTTACCTGCGGCTGCCGATTACATCGTCTCTTAGGGATGGGGACGCGGTGATCTGCATGCGTCCACACAAGACAGATACACTTTGCGTTTCCACAGTTAAACATTTCAGATTTGACAATTGCATAAATTGAACATTTAGTTATTTAAAAAGAGCAAAAGCTTGTTTCGGTGTCTGTCAATAGGTATCGATAAGGTCGCAACTAGCTAACTAACACACGAAATAATATAAATAACAGGAAAGCAGTCAACTGTGGTACCTAAAATTTCTACCGCTTAGGCAAAATTAACGATGCGTAATAAACAATCTTTCACCTCTAGCCCAATCAATTAGCTGCGAAGAAAATCTTCCATAAGACCGAAGCTGTCTTGAATCTTTATTTCTACGCATGATTGATTTGTCTCGAACATCAGCGCTTTTGCCAGCAAATGATCATGGTTTATTCAAATAATAGTAGCTCAAATTGGCAATGAACATAGCGTACTTCGAAACTAGTTTCCCATCCCCAACGAGGAACAGCTTACCAAAATCAGCGACAGCTGAAACACTTCACAGCTAGCTAATAACGCAGATATAGTTTTTCCTCATGTTGACTTCAATCACCTCTCCAGCTATTGCAATAGACGTTTACCACACAGAACGGTATGCATATGCACAGATCCGTCAATTTAAAGCGTCTCAAATATTTCGTCGCTTACTGTCAATAGCGTAAGAGTCATCTGTCGGGCATGAATCAGCGGGTGCTCAAACCAGTGAAATACTGCAGCAGCCATCTTCTTTCCTTGCCATTCTGTCGTATTCGTTCATCTGCCGCTGATGCCCCGTCTCCCTGCCATCCGCTAATGATTTCTAGTGACAGCTAGCTCACCGCAATAGCTTCATTTTGAGCTTCATAACGGAGCGGTGTAAAGCGTCCTATATTTGTATCGGTAACAAGCCCTCTCCTGGGTTTCGCGTGCAGCGCCAACTGACTAGACGACGCGGATCTTGTTGAAATCGAATATGTTAATTTTGCTACAAGCGTTCCGCCGGGATTGGGATAACTAGATAAACCGATACAGCCAATTCAATATTAGATCAGTCTAGCCATGCAGCGTAGCGTATACATCCCATGATTACTATCCGTACAATGTACCTGTCCAAAGGACAACTCTAGATAGATCCTTTGTGCGCTCCAACTCTACGAGAACTTGTGAGAAACGTTAACATTTATTCTAGGAACAATTTGTTGAAGGCCCACCATGAGGGCGCTACCTGTTATCGCAATCGGTGCATTGACTGTAACACTCGTAGCTGATAATATCGATGGGTTTCTTCTGAAGAAAAAATCGTTGAAGAGGTTTGTGATAATGGTGTTCGTTGATCTATATTCGATATCGTGGTGAGCCAGTATCAACATTTGCCGATATGTTGCTAAGATGAATATTCGCGTCTGCCCAGATTGTCGGGAACGATATTTTAATAGACCGATCCGCGCTTTAAGATGAGTACGTTTATCTATGGACTATTATTATGGATCACGGACAATTAGTAAAAACAGGAAGAATAACTTGAACTGCTATCAACAATTATGGCGGCCTTATTATATGATGCAGTGGTTACAATGAATAATGTTTTGGGCAGTGTGATACCTACCTATTTTACCGTTATTTAAAAAAAAAAAATGTAAGTATTGCCAGTTTCGTAAACAAACTATATTTGATACGTTATGTAATGGCCCTTTTGAGTCACCTTTTTGTATATGCACTCTGTTACACGAAAACTGGTTTTCTTTGTTACATATCTTTGTTGTCCCCACTTCAAGTTCAATTATTATGTAAAGTTTTTATTAAAAACTTAACGAGGATTATAAGGCCTAGCCACGTCCTATCAGCCAATATGGGAACAAGCGATAAATCTAATCAATGTGAGATAGCCACCCGTTTATCCTTTAATACCTGATTCCGTTATTGCAGTTCTGAAGAAATCAACAATCACATATTTCGAAAAGTGAAAGATCCATTTGAGCGCATGAAAGCGACTATAATTACGCGAGAGTTAAAAGCTAGATTAGATAGTGGCTAGTCTTAAGAATGTGGCTCTCAGTTCAGGCCATAACTGCAGCATTTTACTGGACTGTTTCAATTTCATTAGCCCACTAGATTGGGCCTATTTTCAGAAACATCAGCTTTAAGCAAAAAAATTATGTCCCTAACAATGCATTGATCGAAGTAGCATAGAACAAGTACCAGCCAGGAACGAATGGGCTTGTGCTATACCCTTGATGTGCAGTACCCTTAACAATATCTCCGGAGTCGCTGATGGCTTCCGTAGCTATAAATGATATATATCTGTATACCCCTGCTTACACGCAGTGGACAATTAAAGTATAATAGAAACTTTTAAAGAGCCTCTCCGCATATAAGTACACGAATAAATCCAGGATTCCGTGAAGTGTAAAAAGTATTTTTATTAAAAACAAACACGAGCACAAACAAGCTTGAAGTATTAAATTAATATTACAATGAAAAACCGAGCAAAAAGAAATCTTCGCAGTGGCGTCTTAATATTTGAGGTGAGTTACGTAAAGGCCGCTACGAGTGTACTGATACCAAAGGTTTTGGATGCTGCCGAACTGCCTCGCGTAGAACTAACATTACTGATTGTTAGGTTCTCTACATGAAATTTCAAGGAATAATTAGACTTAGCTAAAGATTGGCTCAAGGCCTTAACCAATATTGCTTCTTTCGTGGCAAAGCTTAACTACAAGCTTAATAAAGATTACAATCCACTCTGTTAGGAAAAGAGGAGAATTCCAAATCCAAGGCGCGTCGACAGCCTTATACGTTATCTGGATGCTAAATGCTAAGGCGAGAATTGCAGTTCACACGCGCGCCCTCGTTTTTGTGCGCATTTTAAGATTCACTATGTCCTACTCTACGATTTCTATATTTTGACAGAACGAACCTCGGGAGCTCTGTCACTCTATAGCTTCGGTGCTAAAGCGTACGCCATGACTGCATTTCTGTCCTTAGCAGATCTCTATATTGCATTGTAATGCCACGCAGCGACTTGAGATGAAGATAACGAATAATCACTCCGCTTGTATTGTCTTCATGTTAATTTGACTATAGTATGAAAATGGTAAAGAAGGGTGCAAAAAAGGGCTACGATAGCCGTTATGATCATCATCATCATCATCATATTCCTGCAAATCACGCTCTGCACGTCTCGCATGCTTCCCACCATATGGCGGACTTTCATCATGGAGGAGAAGTGGAGATACACGAAATGGACTTGGCACATGCGGACGATTTCATGCACAGTAAGTAGCCTGTCGTCTGTATAATCTGCAGTCCAAGACTTCAGTTCAACTATTGTGGTCTGTAATTAAATTGTTTTTACTTAAGGCAGTTAGCCAGAGAGTATAACATTTCATTAATAAACATATCAGGTTTTAAGGTATTAATAAACATATGCTTAAATTCCCTCAGTAGTTTCATTTCCATTTTATAACTAACCAATCAGAATGCAATTTCAAACTAATATACGAGTACTTAATTTTCAAAAA
>NW_019213803.1:0-69577 GCF_002532875.2 Varroa jacobsoni | reverse complement strand
GGACTTAATTTTTTCTTCAAGAAGTGTCCCATCTTCGATTTAACTTTTGCAGTGATCCAACAGCACGAAGTTCATCACGCGAGGCCTCCAATGATGATGATGGGCCCGATGGCTCCCATAACTATGGGCATAATGATGCCTACGAGAGGTGAAACAATTGGCAACACGGGAAAAGCTGAGACAGGGATGACAATGCCCGTAATAATGACGCCTGTGACCAATTCAGCAATGATGGCCTCTCTGATGCGGCCAGCGATGATAATGGACATGATGAAGACTATGACAGGTAATGGACATGAAAGCAAAAACAACGAACCGATGAGCGCATCGATCAAGATGCCTCCCGAAATGAGATCTTCTCTAGTCTCGATGAACCCAATGATGGCAATGGCAAGCGAGAGACTAGCCAGCACAATTCGCTTGCCTATGTCACACCCGAGGGCAATGCACAGACCCAGAAACATATTCCCTATGAAACGACGTAGATCGATGAATCAGCATTCACAAGCGCTGCGCACCAGCCCGCCCGGTTCATAGGGCCTACTGTCACCGAGCCCACGTAACGTCTAGCGATGATGGGAAGTACGCTGATTGAAACAAACGTGGAACCCTACAACGTTCAACCAGCTGCAAACGGATCGACTAGTGATACTCTTTCAAGTTCAAGTAACATCGCTAAACAGTAACCAGAAGCGAAAACAAAATTATAATTCGGGAACGGTGTCCACTATTACAGCCGAGAAGGATAAACTGTAAGAAAATCAAATATAGTCTACTAGGGAACAATTGCGCTGGCGTAATTATTTCCTATAGCTTATATTCTGTTTGCCGATCGCGTCTGGCTTGTCTAACAACAATGTAATGACAAACCAAATCTAAACACTTACTAAATAAATATTTCGAGCTTCAAGTCTGGTTCTACCGATGAGCGTCAATATTGCAGGAGTTAATCGGTGCTCATTCAGGTAGAAGGTAGCTGCGATATCAACTGGAAACGAACAGACCGAAACTGAACCGGACGAAGAGCGTTCAATTTAAAGTATAGAGTTATAGGCGCGAAAACTTATCATACGACGGAGGGTTACGCTATTGAAGAAACGAGCGTATTATATGCCGAAGCAAACAATGTATAATATACTAAAGAG
The DNA here is from genome assembly GCF_002532875.2 of Varroa jacobsoni. Lineage (NCBI taxonomy): Eukaryota > Metazoa > Arthropoda > Arachnida > Mesostigmata > Varroidae > Varroa > Varroa jacobsoni. The sequence goes on along the minus strand of NW_019213803.1, from coordinate 68,432 downwards.
GATCAAGGCGTTCCAGACTTTTCATTCACCGAAAGTAAGACAGGGCTACCTTTTAACGAGGTGTGCTCATCTAGTGAAAGCGCTACTCTCAAAAGTTATTTGAAGTTTCGACTTGCCTCAAGCTTAGCTCGTGCTCAGGTTGTTTTTATTGGCAATATATTCGTTTTTAATTGAACTGGAATCACAGGCTAAGTACGCTAAGTTATAGGATGCATTCTAAGGGAAATTTACTATTTCTATAAGTTACAGATCATCGATCCTAGTCAGCCATAATGGCCGAAACAGGTCGTAGCAGACTAATACTTTAAACGGTAGTGCTAACTGAAATTGCGTCCTTGTGTCAGGCTTATGGGTTGATATGCAGGCTATCTCATTGGCAGTTTGGGGTAAAGATCAGTTTCCCTGTTTACTATGCTTCTCTATTTACTAACTGTAAATGTTTTGTTTAATTGAAAGTAAATGGCCTTGACTGAAAGGATTAACAAAAAAAAAAAAAGGATTCAACTCAATTTATTTGTATTGATACATCAGCGATTGTTTTCAGGCGCTGATATTGCGTCTATATATGTTATCTTTGTACGTATCAATTTGAAAAGGTGCCATAGTATGGTAGTTTTGTATTAATAAATCAGTGATATAAATGTACATATAAATCAGTGAGAAAGTGCTTAAAATTTCAGAGAGACATTGCTTTAAATTAACTAAATTTTGTTTACATAAATTTGTCCACTTAAAACCTTTTAGATTATATTTAATCGAGTGTCTATTGATGGACACCTCCCTTTCTTTCACTTTTGCTTTAGTAGACGTGATGAAGGGGAGGGACGAGATGGATATGGACTAAGCCTAATCAATCTCCAAAGGGCAAGATGACCAACTACGAACACCAGCAGCAGATCGTATAGAGGTTACCTTAAATAAAAAATGGCATCACTCACCTATAGAAACCATAATTTGCAGCTGTTATGTTTAATGCTTGTCTAGTATAGTTTGTTTACGACTTTTCGACCAATTATATTCTGGCAAGCTAATTCCTTAGAAAAAAAAAGGGTTATTTGGCTCATTTTATCTTATTGACAAACTTTTCAAACTGTCTGCCTGTGCAACCCTACTCGGAGCAAAAAGCCTCTCCGTATCATCGTGCTGGCGCATCGTCAAGCGAACGCAGATTACCAATTTAACTCACAGTTAACTTTATCATTTCAAAGCAAAGTTGTGTTCTTGGAAAACGTGCAGGGGCGAAATCCGGCATGTACAATATCAAAACAATAAAACCAAAAGAAGATATCAGCGAACAGCTATTATCCCTGACGCAAACCTTGTATTCCGGCTAAAGTATAGCCGATCAAGTTCGGTCGATGAGGACGAAAAAGTTCCGTCATCAATTGACAAGTAGAAAAAGCTCATCGAGCGTTGATCCCTCAAGCGGCTAGCTTGTGACGGTATACGAATGACTTGTTCCACCTCTTGTATGTCACATCTTTACAACTTTAAAGCAGGTTCTAAGAAAACACGGGCTCAAATTATACATGCAATGTCTGCAATTTACTACATTAAGCTGCGAGCACTTTTTTATAGACACCTAGTAATGTAAAACTCGCGAAACATTTACATGGCTTTCTCAAAATGCATGTAAAGCTCAATGGAAAAAAATCAAGCTGATGTAACCGATGTACAACTGTATCTACACACTTGGCTTACTGAAGCCTGTAGCGCTGAGCGTTGTTTCGAGCATTTAAAACTGTCTGACCTTAAATAACCTCGAGTTATAGCCGAGCAATGCCCAGCCCTGATCCAAATTTGCTTTAGCTCCGTTTAGGCGTAAACAGCGTCAAGTTGGAGAAGTTGGTAAACCTGACGTCCCATACGATACGGTACGACAGAGCTAAAAATCTCTATTTTTGGGTTGTATGCAAATCGATGTTTAGTGTTGTGCATACAACAATCTTTCAATACCATTTTCCATTTTGGAGCAATCAGCAAACGTTGGGCTACTTTATTTTAAGCTCTCTTGTCGTGACCCAAAAGGAATCTATTTTGACTCTTATGGTAAATCAAATACGACATCAGTTACTTCCGAGCGCGCAGAAAGGCCTAACGATGCCTCATGGATACAAATGAAAGTTAACTGTGAGCTATGGCGATAACCGATTCCAAAACAAAAAAAAATTCCATATCAAACTGGATTTTTTTTCGTTTATTGATTTGTTTTGAAATTTTATAAAAACAAATTTGATTTGCTACTTTGTGAAAGTCGTTCACATACTCAGATTCAGTCTGCAACAAATTGATCGAGAGACAAATAGAGCAATAACTTTTTTAAAGAGTGGTCGTTCTGACCAGGCGGAGTATATATAACTATGTAATCAGTGTTCCTGTGATTAAATACAAATCATCCAAAATTGCCCCTTCCGTTAATTCATTAACTTCGGTGGTCGTCATATTGCGAGATTAAGCGGCCCCGATAGCAGTTGCCCACTGGAAGTAGCGTCAGACCCCATGCACGATATGGCCGAGCAAAATAAACTGAGATTTTACACAGACAGCCATACAGTCAGCATCTATTTCGTTTCACTCTGAACTATAATCGCTTACGTAAAATGTATCAGATGCAATAATCACGCAGCATATGAAGAAACTCGGCTTGTTAAGGGAGAATAGCCGTAAGAACTGCTAATGGACGACATGATGCTATTGGGACCACTGCAGATTACGAACTGCTCCGGATCCTATCGGGGGCATGGTATCGACTATTCCTTATATCCGCCAAACAGCACAAATATACTCATATCTACGTCGTTCCCGCGGCAAACGAATAATAAACACTTGAGATAATTTCGAAAAATGATAATATTCCTTAATAAAACTACACCTATAGAGAATGTGTCTTAATAAGTATGAAATAACTAGACTAGAATAGGCTACTGGTGATAAAATGTGAGTCCGCGCAGCTTTTAGGCTAATCAGCTTCCTACGGTGGTAGCGAGGCTGACACCATCAACCGATTTAGCATAGGTCGCGTATCGAACTAGACATTTGCGCGTAGAAGATCTTTCTCTAAACAAAGTAACCCACACAGCGAGGATGACGGCCATAGCCTAAAACACTGGGTCGCTAAAAAGATCTATTTTGCAACGGAAAAACGCGACGATACGACAGCAATGCTAGAGGGACACATTGAGGGTGTATGGCTACGGGAACGAGCGTGGTACGAACGGCTTTCGTACCAGTGTTCAAAGGGGGAATTAGAGACTATAAGAGCACTCCAGGGAGGAATTTACAAGCAAAAGCAAAGCTAATTTACTTTCTTTTAGAGGTCACCTCTCTAGTATTCTAATACACACCCCACTTAATATAACCGGGCATGTGAAATCCTTAAATGGTACTACAAAGGATTTTATACCGAGAGGTGCCACCCGCGAAAACTTTAGCCCCAGGTTATGTATGTTGGACTAGTGATCTGAAAGGCCGTAGAAGGCAGCCCCGTATGCCTCAAACAAATCCAGGTAAAAGCGATAAGGAATAATCTAATCGGACTGTTAGTCAAGCTTTCTCGGGAGTATCGTTGCTGTCATACTCTGTGTTCCTAGTTTTTATTTCTGGCGGCGATTTTATTCGTAGCGTTCGGATTGCATTTGCTTCCATGATTCTCCATTTTTCATATTTCTCCATCATTTTGTTTATCTATTCACGAAGGCCCGGCATACGCCTCAGGCTATGACTCAGGTCCTTATATATGTCCCTAACGCTGTTGCGTTTACAGAACGATAAAATAACCGAGATCTTACCTGAGATACTTAAGCATTTTCTATTCTGTGCCGATATACTTCAAACAAGCCATGTCTGCATAGCATTTGAGGCAGATAGAATGACACCCGATAGTACCGGAGGCTAATATCTTGAAAGCCTTGGTCGCTCTACCTGTAGTTGTTTTTAGGTGCGATTAGGTGAGCCGCTTCCTGCTGTAGCCCCACACGAGGCGGTTTTTTTTAATTGTGTTGTTTTTGTTACGTATCTACCTTTCTTCTATCTATAGTTCCCAAAAGATCAGTTCGTTTCTCTTCTAAGCGCTTTGAGTCTTCCTTGCACAATTTACTCCTAGTGTTTCTCATGCTTGCGTCTGTTGGTGTTCTCCCGCCTGGTGTTATTCTGTACCGGTCTAGCGTATGGCGTGACGAAATTTGTGATTAAAGCTAATACCTTCCTGACACCTGCATCGGATCTATGCGTCACTGGCATGTTTCTGGCCAGGCCGTTGATAGCTTGAACTATTTTTGTTGTTGCGTAGTCGACGTGTGCTGTACCCAATAATACCTGGTATACTATTTTCTTTGACGGTGGAATCGTATAGCCATTTAACTTCGACATATTCGAATTTTTCATACCATTCACCAGAAAAAATTACAGAGGCCAGTTTGTGTCCGTGCTCCTGAATCCAGCTTGTGAGTATTTCCATTATATCATCAATCCTGATTCAGAGGTCAGTTTTTGTCTTTAAGTAATATAACTGCTGACAAGTGATTCGCAAAAGTTGTAGTTGATTTGGGTATCATCGTATCCCACGGTAGTGGTCGTAATACTGATCCTTGCGGGGCCTCTGTGCCCGTCTGCGCTATATGATACAGTTTTGCACCACAAATATATCTTCTAAGTAACTGGAAATGATCTTTTAGGAACAAAAGAAACCTCGTACTTCTCTAGTCTGCTTGGACTGCCCTGCCGGTGAATGGAGCTGAAGGTATCACAGCGGTCCTTTTTATTTTACCTTCTGCTACACTTATTACCTCTTGAAGGGTGTCAATCGTAAATGGCCCTTTTATAAAGATATCTTTGTGGGCTGAGATCTTGGCAATGACGAAATGCTATTTAAGAGTAATGCAGAAAATCGACTTAATTTTTGATGGCCGTCTTCTTTCGAGCAGAACTGTTGCACCGGCTGATGTTAGCCATTGTTACACCTACATAATATCAATCCTTTTTAGCTTAAATTGAAGCAGAAGAGCTTATTTACTACAGGCAGCGCTGTCAGTCGTCGAACCTCCGGGACATGCTACTATCAGGAATTTTAGCCCTGCTATGATGATTCGCAGCGAACCTTCTTGAGCCTTTTTTTTTTTATTTTTGTTCTCACAAAACCTATGAGATAACTATATTGTGTAATAAGCAGTTGTACTATTCGATCTGTTTTAATCCAGTTTATGATGGATATTACTTGACACTTTCTAGCAAGATTTCGCTGGCTTAAGGAATTTCATACACGACCTATATATACATACTCGAACACTGAACTGAGAGTCATAAGGCACGTACGATACGTATAGTTTCAAAGTGAATTTTTACAAAAATGCATAAAGAACCAGCATACACGACAATAATCAGATCTATTCTGAGTTAAAGGGATTTTTCCGCCTGCTAAAAACGCATGTATTTAGCATTTACTATTCGGAGAGGATATTTATTATATGGGCATACAGAAGCGGCATCATTAGATACTATATTTATTGTATATACTATAGATATTATTTTTATCATTGGGTGTTTCAATGTATCGATTAGATAATCATGTTTATATTTGTAAAAGGATGTTTTCTGCTCACTATTTTTGATGATGGTACGAAATTCGTACATCTACTTTAGCTTCCACGCAGCAGGTAATTTATTAGATCAGCCAAACCATGTATATAATGACGACAGAGGCAAGATGCCCTAGCATTTAAATCTAGTTTAGAGATATATATATATATAGTTATTTTGAATAGAGTAGGGTTAGGTGTGGCATAGTGTACAGTCATCGCTTGATAGTACTGCAGTTCGCTCGCATTAGCCATTAATCTTCATTACATTTCCGCGGAAAAATTCATGAATTCATGAATTTTGCCGCGGAAAAAATAAAAGCAAACAAGAAAAATGTATCGAAAATGAAATCTGACGGGTAACTTCAACAAGGGTCAACAAGGATTCTATATTTGACGCTCGTTTACTAGAAGACCCGCTGGCGAAACTGCCAGCTTGATCTATACACTCTGCTAACGTTAGCCAGGCGCTAACCTGCTAAGAATTTCTCTACAAAAGTGAAAGATTTCATAAATAGGGGGAGAAATTTTCCTGTTAAAAGGCTGGTTCTCATGAGTGCCAATTAGAATTCGCCTCCGCGATATGCCTTCAACTCTTAATGTAGACTAAACCGAATCTACTAGAGCTTCCTCTTCAAGGTTATTCCCAATCGCACTTTTACAATACCAGGCCGTGGAAAATATATCGTTCGATTACAAGCAACGTCCGGCAATTTATATTCGGTGGAATATTTTTAAACTCGAGTAGTTGGGAAACCCTTCCTTTTTCATCACAAATAATCCACAAAAAATCTGTAGCAAGCCTACTGTAAGCATCCGTCGAGTCTTAAACGCACCCTGACCTTTTCCCTTCACGAAAATGTAGAATCATATGGTTTTGTATATGAATGATATTTTTATGTTCGAATGTGTGTAAGTTTTCAGTATGTTATAGGAAACTGTAGGAGATCGGTGACGATACTGCATTGCTCGATTGACGAGCTGATGCAGTTCCGACATTTAGGCCAACTTAGAGAGAAGAAGGACCGCAGTTCTGTGTATGTCATCGAGATGGATGTGTTCTGCAAGTATGACTTGAAGGCCGCCTAGATGTGACGAATCGGACTGAGCAGGCATGTCTGTTTCAGTTGTAGTGAGAAATTCGTCTTCTGTCATTTTTTATGAGTTTGCTGAACCGCGGAAACACAAGGTGCCGTTAGTGTGGCCAATGCATGTTGCTCGCGTGCCTTTACCTAATTCAGGTATCCAATATTATTTCGCCGCTTTTTCGTGTCTTTTTTACTTGTATATTATTAACTATCCTGATTTATCATCATTATAGAACTTCGTGTGGTTCGTGTTGTGCGCTGGCCGAGTTAACGGGATGATTCGTTCAAATTTTGTTCCGCTAAGGTCCGGCTTGGATTTTTTTTCGGATCTCTTGTGTTCCATTAAGTCATGCTTGAATTGTCGAACGTGCCAGCTAACCGAGATATGGAACGCAAAATATTTCAATAGAAGTTTCATTCCGTGACTAATGTCTGACTTACTGCCAACTAAATCACCGCTATCAGGAAATTGACCGGTGCGCAAAAAGGCTTACATTAAATTTCTTGCATGCAGAGTTGACTTATCGCATTCAATCGCACATCGAAACCATTAGGCCTTAGAGGGAGATGGCATGACTCGTCACCTTAAAGCCTTGCCGGAGACGAGCATATCAGCAGCACGTATTGTACCTATACTATGTTGTATGTATGTATGTAAAATGTCTACCTAACGTTACCTGTTGCAGCAATAATAACCAGCCTGTTGTACCTTGCAGAAGTTTTGTTTATAATAAGTAATGGGCTCAACAATGCCTCATCTAATATACCGTTTATAAACTTAGGCCTGACTGTATCGATAAATATTAAGTGTCGTACTATTCCAGCCTGCGCGTGTGCCTATGCATAGTAATTATATGCGTATTATAATAACAAAACGTATGCATGTATATGTCCATTAGTGGAAATGAACTTTAATAACAATTGCACTAAGAGACTGTCTACCAGATTTTGTCACATCTAACTACACTGGTCCAGTACGCAGAAAGAACAAATGTGACGATCGTCAAGTCGCCGATTCAACCTGATGTCCTGAACGACCTCTTGCAGTTTTCTGGACTAAGAAATGACGGAACTCTCTTACATTGTGGCCTGCGCCACGGGTGGCCTAGGAGACGATCCCGAGTCATGTTTATATAGTTACTTTAAACATGCAACAAATATCCGCAACTGCAGGGAGAAATTTTAGACAAAAATTCTAACGACACCAGAATAGGCATCACACGTGCACCTGCTTAACTAGACAATCCTATACCCCCAAGTGCTGGAAATTTCAATAATGCACCATCAAAATAAAAAAAAAATATATATATATATAAACTAGGTAAATTCGTGTGAAATAAGCGGCTTGAGACGAAATGGGGTGACTTTAGTGAAACTTTAGGCTTTTTGGACTTGGGTTGGGTAATTGCAGTCCTTTCACAAATATAACTTAACTGTAAGTTCTCTTACCTCCTCCGAGAACACATATATGTATATTAACATGGTATAGCAGCGCTTAATAGAAGAACCACGCGATGGGAAAATGCAGAGGCAATTCAGTTGATATATGATCATAGTCGATCGCAGATTTCGTTGGCAGGTCGAGGATCGAGAGTCCTTAGCTAACGAAGTACCATAGTAATAATAACAGGAATCATAATAATAATCATTATCATAGTTCTTACTAACCCTCAACGACTGCTTCTCCTTTAACTATCAATTGAAGTAACAGCCGCTTGTCTCGGTTTCATCTGCATGCATGGACCTACTACTAAAAGAGCTGCCTTAGCGTCTTCGGCATATAAATATTACATGTTAATATTTCATTCGAAAAAATAACCCTAGGCCACCCTCAATGATGTTCGATGTGAAGTCTCCGAAAGTAAGTTCAGAGAGTAAACATGATAGGTTTAAAAGCGGGAAAGTTGATTTGTAATTCAGTAGGTCACGTGAGAATTTTTTTCGCTAACGGGAACTCGATTAGCGTCAATGAAATTGTTACGATCCATTGACTCGGGAGGTAAGCCGCCAACTCGGTCTTTGTGAATTTGATGAAAAGCAAAATTAAGATCATGGCTCCCTGAGGTCTATAGGGGTATGTTGAAGGGGTTCGTGCTTTCATCGGCCTGGGCATGGGATTGCGTACTGTGTCGTCGGTGAAGAGATCTGTACGTTTGTATATTTCGAAAAAAAAATATATTGTATGCGATGTATGACAGGTCCTTATTCAATCTTCGATCACTAATATTGAATAAATCCACTCTAACTTGCGCATGATCTTATTTTTGTAATCATCGATAATTGCCAACCTAAATGCTAATTAGGTAGGAGCCCAGTTTTATCATCCAGCTTACTTTGCAAACACTACACCTAATAATTCACGTAAAGGGGTATTTTGTTAGATTCACTGAAGAGGAGACGCACCCAGTAGCAGCTTTTATCGATCTTAAAAAACTTTCGATAATGTAGATTGTCGGAAGATGACAGACAAACTAGTTTTGTTTATACTCAACAGTTATTCATAACTAATTTCTAACGAACGGAGAGCAACGTATAAAGGTATTGGTAGTAGCAGAAGTCCTGTACAAGTGTAGGTTGTATGATGGCGCACCGCCAACTTTAACGTTGAATCCAATTTTCTCTAATATCTATATCAATGATGAAATATTTATTTCGATAATTTTTATCTGAAGGATGGTATCATACGATTGGCAGGCGATAATCTCTGTTTTCCAAAGAAGAAAAACAAAAAAAAAATCTAAAGATTTCAGAAATCAGTTTTAGACAATAAATATGAAATGCCCTCAATGGGAAATGCTATACACGAGCTGAGCCAGACATAATGACGCTAGAACTGTTGTTAAGAGTGGGTAGGGCAATAAGGCCTTGGATTGTTAAAATATCATACTCAGCTAACTTTAACTGTGTGATGCTTAGTCGAATACGAATAGCTTAGCTCAGTTTTCCAATAGAGACAATCAAGCTAAAAAAATGTGCTCAAAAAAAACTGAAATTTGCTGTTGGTATATTGTATAAATCGAGGAATAAAACGCACATTCAATTCCGTAAGTCTATATACTCCGCAACGACAAGCTCTGCCTTTATTTACTGTATGGTGTAAACTGTCATTTAACAGTTATTTCGACGATAGCTTCCTTAAAAATGTCTAAAAAAATGTTGGAATCTATAAGGCGAAAAAGGTATACAAAGTTTTAGCGGCACACATAGTTATTCTGCCCAAATAGACAGGTAAAAGATCTACTGATGCCCGTAGTAAAACATATGCACTAAATAAATGTTTTACCTTCAAATTAGTGGAACTTACTACTAATAGGTCAGCCATATTGTGTTGTCCTGTCAGTATTAAAAAGGATCATCCAGCACTATCTAATATTTTTGAAAATAAAAATAAGCCTAGTCACAAAAAAACAAAAAAAGGTAAAGTCATGCATCTTTGAAATTTTTTGGCAAACCTTTTAATTCACGATATGTAAACAACATATGCATTTTAGACATACACTATATTATGAGTTTCCTCATTCAAATATCTATTGGGTTTGGTTATTTATTCTATACAACGGCCTTTCTCAAATAATTACTATACTCTTATTATGTCATGTACAGATGTTTACATACTCTGCTGATAACACAGTATACCACGCAGATGCACATACTACTGATTCGTGAATAAATGTTCCTCTCACTCTATGGAATGGTCGATCAAATCAAAACCTCTCGCATAGATTAGAAAAGTTACCTCACAGACGGTATTAACCAAAATACGTATTAACGAAAAAACAATTTCTCACAGGATATCGTAAATAGGATAATGACACACGTGGCACATTATAATAAGGTGTAATGCACACCTGACAGGTTTTTCTTGTCGAGCCTTTTTTAAAGGGCTTCAGGTAGCAGGCTGATATGTAATACGACAAACATACGCATGCCACTTTATCAGGTACTGTCAATTACTTCATTTTTAGATACTTTCCTTTAGGACGCCATGTTAATGAGGCCAATTTAAGGGACAAGAAATGCACTAATTAACTCAGTATTGTGAAAAGAACTACAACATTTATAGATACCCGTAGAAAAAGACAGAAAAACAGAAGTAATAATATAATTTATTATTTTATAGAGGTCACGCATATGTTATGGCCCTGGAGGCGGTAAATCAATTTCAAAAGGTGTCAGGTTTGATCCACTCGCGTTACTCAGTCAGTTCTTTTTCCTTCAATATGTTTATTTCGACGATTACCTGATACAGTGTGATCGTATTCATCAATACATATATATATATATATATCCAGCTATTGTTAATCCCATAAAAGCTCCGTAACGACTTCCTTCGTATTTTTATGGACTTGTTGCTTAAACTAATCAAATCGAGATGCTCTAAATAATAGTTCCTTCGAATTTATCACACGTGCGGAACTATTTCGAAATGTCGTCAAAAGTGGCGCAACAAATTCGAGTATGTTCGGGTACGCAACTACAAAGAGCCGTACTGCTTCTTTGCGCAAACATGATCCTAGAGGAAACGCGCCACTCGAAAAGAATGAACTGAGATGGCGTCTCTCTCTCTCGACGGCAATTTTCAACGATGGGAAAGAGTAACTTACGGCAGCGTATAGTAAATCGAGATTTGTGAAAGAGCTTACGTCTGGTTCTGTGCGGACTATACTGCTGTTGATCAAGTCATTCGAAATTAGTTCGTGTTGGCTGGCGCAAATTCGCTAGCTCGCGTACATGCGTAACATGTCCCAACGAAACAAGCTTATTTAGAAAACTCGATAATAATAAATACCATAATCCAATTGTATGAAATAAATCCACTCAAACGAAAGCTGATATTAGACATATGATATGATTAGACAAAACGACCCGTTATGCAGAAATTCAAAAGAATAGACAGAAAAAAAAACTCCCCAGTCCTATGTGTCTATATCACTTTAGTTTATTAGGTTCTTTTGCAGATCTACCACTTCTATACTTATATTTTACGTACGTGTTGATAGCCTAATTAGAATAAGATCTATCACTAGAAGATACATACCATATAGAGATTAACGCAATCAAATACAAATCGTATTTCGTGCTGCTTCGTGTGAAACAGGCGATCACAGTCGAGGGTTCCATTTAGAGCGTTCAACCTTGGCCAGTGGCTGTATAAAGTGGAGTTCGCTGCTGTTTTTCAGTTTCAGCGGTTCATTTTCATGGCACTTCCTAGGAGGACGCCGTTGGCCGAAGGACAACAACGGTATGTAGCACACCAATTTAGGCCATGCAGCTATCACATGCGTAGCCAACGTTAATTGATCTAACGTTAATTGAGCTAACGTTGATTGGTTTTATTTTATACCTAAATATTTGAAGGCTTATGCTTTAGCTGCTTAAAGCCTTATCCCTACACTCCTTTTCTGAAACTGTGGTTTGTACGATGGTGCTTAGTTAAACGTAGACAAAATCACATTTTACTAGTAATATAATACTAGAACCGTTCATAAAAACTGTGTGTAATGTATGACACGTGAGCTTGAAATAGCATTTCTATTCCGGTCTTTGCTGCTTTCGTTCAATATGGGCACGTACGCACTATAAAAACATAGACGAAACTGGACTAGGCAACAAATTGCACGGTACGTTCGTGAGTATATACAATTCAAGAGCAGATCATCCAGGTAACAGGGGTCATTCATTATCAACCGGTGCTATCACTATATACACATATATACGTATTTAAGCATAGGCATGCCGAATCTAACCACATAATAGCAGCAGTTGCAGAAACCCTTTTTTAATGTGTCACTAAATATCTTACCCTTTTAATAACGGGACGAGTAATTATTGTGCACATTTAGGAATAATGAAATGAAATAAACGCCTGTTATTTATTATGAGTTATTATGGACCTAGATCTACGTACACATCTCTAAACAACTGATGAGATTTCTCATGTTGAATGTAGTGATTTTAATGATTAGTTAAAATATCAAATATGATTTCAGGTTTAAGTTCTAGCCATTAGCACGAGGGACTTCGTGTCGAGTAAACCCCATAGCTGTTAACAGCCATGATGAAGTTGAGCACCTTATTAGCAGTCGTGACCCTGTGTTCAGCTCTGCCGGATTCAAATGTGCCAACATGTAAACCAACAGAACTAGAGGTAGCCATGGAAAATGAGCCTGTATTCAAACAGTGCAATGGAATCCTTCGTAACTGGCTACAAGCTAAGTGGAACTTGACTGACGATCAAGTCAGAGCTGTCGGAGCCAAGAAGATCGTAAGTTAGCAAAGTGCTTGTTATTTGCTTTTATTGTTCGTAAATGTACTGTATATTAGAATTTACATATTGCCCATTAACCGCCCTTCATATACTGAGCGGCTGGTTCAAGCTAAGAGTCGAAGCTGGTACAAATAAGTTAACTATTAAAAACACTGGTCCTATTTGTCTCTGGTCGTCTATTTGGCCTTTCATTTGCGCAGTAAGTTTTGTTGATCGTACATATTTTTCGCTGATAAACAATGCATCTATGCGAAATACCAACATAGCATTAAAATACGCTTGTTAATGCTCACATTGATCCATATCTTGCTCAATATTCATCCGCCGTCTAATATTTTACTATCTAATACCGTATTTCCTATAGCTAAAGGAAAGTGTTTCTTTGTTTTTTAAATTGCCGATTTTAACAAACTAGATCTGCGCCACGTGTAGTAAATAGTGACGATAAATCTAATGAGCAGTAAACACTAGCACGGAAAAATAAAGTCCGGTTACTGACTAATAATAGTTATGCGGTGATGGTCGCGTTCAGCTTAGTTTATGTTAGCTAATTTCAGTAAGCTCGATAAATATAAAGCTTTTTCGGGTCGGTCGCTCTAGCCGTTTTGTTTCCAATGCTGCTCTACAAAACCGTTATATTAAAGAATAATTAGAGTACACGTACACACGCAGACACGTTTGACAGAAAGATTGCATTAGTCATGATGTGAAATTTACGACTAGTACCAGCAAAAACAAATACGTTTGTTTTTATATACGCGTATATTTCAGGGAAACGAAATTGGCTCCCAGCTGCTCGTTCAGGTTTCCCCGCAAGTCTGTATGGTCACACCCATCTTCAACCCGCCGCGTGGGCCCCCAACGTTGGGAAACCTATGCAAATTCGAAGGTTCTTGCTTGATACCGCCGACATATAGCAAATGTTAGCAGTGTCTATCGAGGACTGTTCGATTTGGGTTAAACTATCATTACAAGATTGTCCTGCAAACGAAGTTGTGTTTATTTAGTTGATAAAGTTGCTAAATGTATACAGCCACTCTGCGTAAACACGATCAGTGTCTTCACAACTCTTCAATATTCGAATAGGTTATTTTTAATTAGCTTGTGTGGAATATAATTTATGCTATCATAATGCTGCATCTATGCTTAGAACTGGCTAAAACGTTTTTCTTGTTGCCACCGCCATGTTGATATCATACGTATTGATAAGATAAGACGCCTGTAGGTGGTGTTAGCAGATAGTGATAAGGCCTTTCACTCTACTACATACATTTAAAAAATAAGATGTTTCTATCATCAACGTTTATTTGCCATTTTTACTAGCAACTCTCATCATGCATCTCGATTCGAAAAGCCACTCTAATAGTTTTCATCTGTAGGCTGGACTTGAGGGCAATACTTTACTATAGGTGGCACAATCTGCGCTGACAAGATAGACTCACCACCGAGAGCAGTCTGCACAGAATTCGTACTACGACCTTAAAAAAGCTTCCCCATATTCTATAACGCTACTAAACATCGTGGCCAGTATTTATCGAATCATGACAGTCAATTGACCGTCACACATATCACTTAGTAATATACTTGCGACACGTTTCTCTGTAATATTATAAACAGTGTCGAAAATCCGTTAGGTGAACATTGTCCAGCGTAGACTAACTATTAGATTTACGGCTCTTAATCGTGCTAATATTAACTTGTTATCAAATACTTGCGTCATATATATCATGGAAAATCACCGTAGTACAGCAAGATTTTTCACTGCGAGCTCCATAAGTGAATGCATCGCCGTCTCTTTTCGCCTTTGCTTCATTGTCGTCCCCAGCTCTTCGCATCTAGAACTGGAAATATATGGCGCGCCCTTAATTCAAAACAGACGATCCCTCAAGGAAAACATAGCTTACTATTATTCTTTGCTAGTACCTGCGCTTTCTTCTTAACCTTCTGTAAATGGACCCAACAGTAATCGTAAACCTACGTAAATTTGTCCGTAACAGTGAAGTGATCGAATTGCTTGCGATTGTCATTAATGTAAGTACAAGATTGAACTAGAATTCACTTAACGCCCCACACAAGTCAGGGCCGGTTTAAGATACGTTTTCATACGTTGGGGACTGACGTCCGCAAAGCGACCCTCAGATCTTAGAATACAAATAGGTGAGATTCTATTCTATTCCAAACTAGTTTCCGAAGATAATTGAAATGTCAATTTTTTGGATAAAAATTTTAAGACAATTACTCGCTATATGCAATAACACTGAGCGAACAAAGAATTGTTAGATTTTATTAAATGTTTGTTTAGGTTAGCAGGAAATTGTCGCTTCGTCATCTCAACAGAATTCGTTTTAGGACGCAAGACTTAGCTAAAGGTAAGATGGTGAATGCTTGAAACCAGCCATAGATAAAGTTTATTTCGTGTGGAAAAAAGCTTTACACTAGAAATAATGCTTAATTGTAGTATCTAACGTAAAACTCGAATTATTTAATTCTGTTCATGTATTGTATAAGTACGAGCATATGATTTTAGTGCTGGCCATGTCTCTTTATTTATTGTTCACAACTGCTGGTCCGCGAGTTTGCCATAACATGCTATATTATAGGGTTGTCCGCACGTAAAATGTTCGCTTTTTGTTCTGGTCACTTAGCTACATACGGTAAATTCCGTTGATTAAAGGGAGCCTGGGGCATTTTAGAACGATATGGCCGCAACAGCTCGTGCTTTACGCTCTCTGCGCAACTTTTACACAGAGCTGCGACGTAACATGCCTGCCAAGATGAAAATAACGGACAGCCCCGCTGTTCGATTCACGTTGGCCACAGCTCGAAAACACCGTGAAACCGACGAGAGGCTTTGCCTGCAGCGACAGGAGTTAATCAACAGGTAGGGCCTCCCAGCCAGAACATACTACACTCGTAAGAACAAACTTCGCGAAAAAATATTCTCCCGGTATCAACGTCATGTCAAGTAAAAAAAAAAAAAAAAAATGTGAATAAGTTTATTACGTAGCAGTTACCGTTACCGTTATAGTTACCGTTTACAAGGTCCTGCCGTACGGCTAATTTTTATGAGTGCAGGATTTATTACACTAAAACGTACACACAGATTGCAGAGTGTGAGATTGTTTGCACCAACTTTGTCAGCTCTGTACAGTCAGATTTTGCAGTGTGTAGTACATTCGAGTGACAAATCAATTAAATGCGTGTTCTCTGTTATGTTAATTTAATTCCAGGCTTGACACGTTTACGGTGTACCTGCAAAGCAGCCGTCGTGTGGCCGAAATCACAAAACAATATCATTCACATGGGGAGCGATCTATTGAAGAAGCGGCTTCGCTTGTGGGTCTTGGCCTTCCCAAAACAAAAGCATAGGAATACAGTTCAAAATTACACAGGAACACGAGCTACCATTAACCATTTTTAATGAAAATAATATTAATAGAACAAAGACTATGTACATATTTTAAAAAAACTTCGATAACAAACAAAAGAAACGCAAATATTTGCCTGTGATCCTTGTTGTTTGGATATAATTAGAATTCTTAACAACAAGATTTTTTTCAAAGAAGCTTTTTTTTTGTTCTCCAAACTAGTTTGCCCATAACAACTTATGCTCGTCGTGCTATAGGTTAAACTTGACTGCGTAAATAAACGCCAATAACTCCGATTGTTGACATCTGATAACTGGAGAGCGTTTCTCATAAGTAACTAATAATTAGACGATAATTATTTCATTCTACAAGAACAAATCATTACTTATGGATTTTGCCTTGTATCCAGTGAGTTAAATTATCTCCGAATAAAAAGAAATTTGCAATTTAGGGGAAATTATTAATAAAGGGCTCATTATTAAGCACTCGCATTTTGCGGTAACTATTTTTGCCCTAGTTTTGGGATGTTTTATATATATATATAGCACAGAAACGTGTATACTTTACCTACATACGTCTATATACAGTGAAAATTTCCCTTCTTTTATTTAAGCTTTCAGTTTACATTCTCTTCCATTCATTATTTTTAGGTACTTTCGGATAAAAGCGAAATAACGACTAATCCTGACGTAGATTCCAAATGATAGATTGGCGCATCCGTTACCATATGACACGAGGCCTAGGACGAACCTTATTCCAAACGATCCTACTGAATATTTGCGAAATTGTGAACAAACCTCCAGAATTACGCTAAAGAACAACAACAGGTGGTTATATGAATAGGAAAGCGAAATCATAGCACTAACGATATATGGAGTTACCTAATCCATATCAAGACACTTGAGGGTTAAGAAGACTTGAAATCGCTTAGTTATTTGACAGCTACGAAACCCCGTACTTTATTTAGTTTATAAACTAATTTATAAACAAATTATCTTAGAAAGAAAACAATCTTGTTTGCATTATAAATTACATGAATTTTGAAAAAGCATAATTAAGAAATAATCATATTCTATAAAGATAGGGCGGCTATTTTTTGTGGAACTTAAGTGAACCTTATTTGTGACTGCGAAGTGAACACGATCCGTATAATTAAAGAAAGTCTTGTAAAACCAATAGCTGTAGTATATTAATTTTTTTTTTATTAAAATAACACCAATGTTATAAGTGTAGCCAGGAACCTATACATATTATTTATTTATCGAATCGGCCTGGCCATTCTCCTCATGTTTTAACATGGCATTAAGGTAAGAAAAAGATTATTAAAATTGTCTAAGTTATTCAACTATAAAACGAAGGTAAATATCTTAAAAGGTGTCAAGTTTTAAAGAAAATTTAAGGATACCAGTGCGAAAAAAATATGCAAAAACACATTGTGTGGAAAGCTGAAATCGGACCGCTGGCAGGGCTGTGAACTCGGGGCTGCGCGCATCTGGTTGTGAAAGTCGAATTTATTTCGTTATGGAAATATATCCCTTATACACAGATTTTGTGACAAAATGTTTAGGTCTGTCATGCGTAACTTGGCCGCCTTGCCACTAGACTTCCTAAGGACTAATCGAAGTCGGAAGAAATGATACGTTATTATCTGACTGCTAAATTTTTATAAAACTATTAACAAGATCAGCAAAATACGCTTTTCACAGAATATAGAAATTCGAATTATCCGTACAACTGCGCCAGTTGGAATATCTTTAATCCATTATACATCGCCCTTTTAACCCTGTTAGTAATTGACCCACTAACTATAATGAAGAAACATATATATTAGCTGTTCTTCCAAAGCCTACAACGATCTCGTCATATCCGAGCCAGTCTTCCTCTATATCCTTGAAACGAGCAACACAAGCTGGCCGTACTCTCCACAGTTCGATATCTTTGACCATCTTATTACCATGATAGCATTTTCTAAAATAAGGACTCCGAAACGTGGGTGTTTATTGCGGTCTTCTTATATTACTCGATACTTTTTAGGCGACCACTGGTACTATCAAATCGAGGTACTTTAATATTGATTTCGAATTAGAATCGAGTTATTCACACTTTGAAGGCAAATTTCTTAATACACCTGCAAAGTGCCATTAGGCGCATATGGCTTGGTTTTAGAAAATCGGTAGGTGCTTAGTGTATGCTAATAAAATGCGTAACAAGTGACATTTTGTTGATCTGCTCGGTGGCAATGGTTGGTGTCATGCCCAGAATGGATACATCGGATGACACCAACGTATGACAGTAGGTAATGTTTGTATCAGATATTTATGATTTAATATCGAACGACCCACAATGCTTCATGCTAATTAGAAAATAAAATGCTTCAATAAAATATGGAACCCACCAATATCTGAAAGAAACACATATACATTGTATTAAACTAACATTTTGATCGCAGGTACACAAAGGGTAGGCTATGCTGAACGAAAACAATTTAATTTAAACAATGAAGAAACCATTTAAGAACAACGTAATGCAATTGACTACGGCTTCTCTATGTAAACAATAAGGCTAAATTTTTCTAGTCAAAATCCACTAAGAATCTGCACCCGTATTTTGTGCGGGTTCGTCAACCCATAAATGAAATTACTTGCAGGAATACTGTTAGATCTCCCTAGAAATTGTCATATTATTGGATCATGAGCGCAATAAGCAACGCTTAGAAGAAAGTTTGAAGTAATTGCAGTTGGTTCACCAGAACAGTGGAATCTTAATTCTCCTCCGTAAACTTCTTTAGAGAGATTGGTTGTTACTAAACCCCAGCCCGTTGATAATATGTCCTGTTACCCCGTGTACACTAAAGTTGGATATTTCACTTGTTAAATCATATTACTTAATAGCATATTACTTAAGATATATATTTGTTATATCTAATTAAAAAGAAAAGCAGCTTTAGAAAAGCCACAGAAGGAAGATCAAGAAACAAACATCTTCAGGTAAATTATAGATGTACTATGAGAGCAATAAGCGATATCTGCTGGAAATTCTTTGCTTATCTAACGCCAATATTGATTCCTTTATTGGATTCATGATAGAAATAGAGCGGTCGGAGCATTTGTATTTGTTCCAAGCGAACCAGTAGTCAGCCGTCTAACAAAAAAAATTGAGACATTAATTTCTCTAAATTATCTAGTAACAGGAAGTCTGTGGTTGATCCGAGGCTTAAAAAAATACACAATACCCGCTTTCTTGGCGGCTTGAATCTTACATTCATTAGTGGTACCATGCGAATGCTGACACAGCATTGTATTTAAAGTCATTTATATAAAAACACACGCAAATGCAATTTTCAATAGAAACAAAAAGCCGTTTACTCTTATGCGTTCCGACGGTACGTGCAACTTCGAGTAACAAGAACTAACACTGATCACCCTAATAAGCGAGATCAAGCATTAGATCGAATGGATTAATCTGAATTCATCTGAAATTCATAATTCTGAAATTTTACTAGGAAAAATGAAAAAAAAACAATGCTAATAATCAGAATCGATATTCGTAAGAAGTATCAAGCGTAGGGATTTCGACTTGAATTTGCCTATCAAATTAAAAATAGGCCCACGTAACGTTTACTTTGAACAAGAATCTACTGACGGACATCTCTGTTGAAGATAACACTCCCGTAGTAATAATACCATTTATGATGAATAGTTCTAACATGAGAAGCGATCCGAAACTGCTCGAACATTTAGCGCACCCTGAGACATTATAAAAGCCCTCTAAGGAGGCATTTCTCAGCAGTTGTTTTTAAAAGCCGTCGTTGTCGGAGTATATATGCTAGTTAAACAAAATGTACGATAATTATATTGTTAATATAAAAGCTGTGACTACTTAATGGTACAGAGTTTTTTTGCATGTTTTTGTTATGAGTTCCTCATAGATATGTAACGCTCATAGATATGAACTCCAATACAGCGCGTTAATTCAGCGCGGATCGCTAAATATTGCGAAGCGAATTGTCGACATCTAACACTTTAGTAATTAATAAGTGTGAGTTTCGCGTCTAGTGTAACTTTTCGATGTAAGTATCACTACCTATTTATAGAGTGAAAGAGATATTGTCTAAACATTTTTATTTGTTTTTTTTTTCATTAAATGTATTTATATTACAGAACATATGGCTGCATTCGCAAGACTATAGCAGTCGTTGTTACCATTCCCGCCGTTCTCCTAACCCCTGCCCCCTTCAACCACGTCCCATTACTTAAGCGCATGTATTTATGGCTTATAGTTATATACCTGTTAAACTGTTCTTGTGGTCGAACTACACTCATATTTGTAGACAACCCAGTGTCCCACCTTCTAAAACCCTCTAAAACATTTTTTTCAATCCACATACATATGCTACATTATCTTTGCCATCACTTCCGGCCATTTTTTCGTTCATATTGAATATATTTCAATAAAGATTATCTATATATCTGATAAAGCTTATTTCCTGCAATCTTCAATGTCGCAATAGGAGGTTACGGCGTGCCTTACCGCATTTCTCACGTTCAATTTTGTTGCTGTTCGTTCATGTTTTAGAAGGACTGCGTATTTAAGAAAGATTTAAATGGTAACGTATAAATATGTGTGAGAATGGTAGTCATTATGTTTGATAGGCTCATAAATTTACAAGTAAATGGCTAACTAAGCAATTTTCTCGGTCGTTTAATCGCTACTGCTTATGGTGTTTAGATAGTACTGAAGTAACCTAGCTACTCTTTTCCAGTGAATTGCGGCGAAGTCAATGTGAGCTAATCTGAAAAACGATCACCTTTACTATATTCACTCGAATTCGTTTAAGTTTTTCTTATGTCATTGATTTCTTTATTGGCTATTACTCATAACGGATTGAATATTTTAGTATCGCCAACCTGCTTACGAAGCTCTTACAAGGCTCATGAATTAAGAGCCTTTTTACGACATAATAACGGCACAACTTACGTATGATACCACCAATTCGCTCCATTCCTGATTACGCATTATACTCAATAGGTTTTACGCACAACCCTTCCGAAAATCTCAAACCTAATTTCGATTGAGTTACTGTAAATCGTTGTTGGTCGTTATTACTGCGAACAATTGTACCCATGGGTATCCACTGTACACATCTGCCTATGGTCGTTTAGTATTTGCAGTTTCTTGTAAAAAGCTTTTGCCCTCCTTTTGACCTCGGCAACAAAGAAAACTTTCATTCCTACAGCGTTGCTTTGTTTTACGCCGCTTGCAGACATAGCTCCTTTATGATCAAGTTATACTGAGACGATTTTTAACATTCTTTTGCCGCCTATCCACACAGTATTTGTTCACATGTATGGCTGCGAGAATCACCTCTAAAGTCAACTATGTCGTACTATATGATTTATTTGACTAAATTTTTCAAAATAAGTAATTTTTCAAAAAGTCTTGCCGCATTTTAATAGGAGATTATTCGTTAGTTATCGAGAAGTTCGCAACCGCTGTTCTTCAGTGTCTCTACATAGATAAGGGGGAGATCCTGTGTTTCTTTAGTTCTTTGTGTTTTTGGAACTTAAAGCGGATTAGTAAGTGTCGCGGGAGGTAGTCAATCTGCAACAAAGAGCAGATAGGCTATACGATTCTTTAATAAAATATGATTATTATATCTAATATCTACGTGGTTTTTGTGCTGATATTTGAGACGCGTCTAGCTATCAGCTGCTATATCCTTTATATCACTATTAAGTTTTGCAAGCGTATATATATAATATTTATTTTGCTTTGCACGCCGTGTAGATACACGTTGAGATTAAAATTTGCATAATCTGCCACCTTGAGATTTGAATTAATGAAAGCTAATTCGGCTCAATCTTTATTTGCTTGAATAATTTACTAGCTCAGGTAGAGATGGCGCAGTTGCTTCACTCCAATTTTACTCGCCTGTAATGTTTGGAGTACGAATATACAGCCAGTTCTTGGTTAACAGACAGACAGATAACTGGTATAGAAGAACTGTTCGACAGAACAATACCACCGTACATGTCGGCGTATGTACACCAAGTAATCTTTATACAAGAGTTGATAGGGCCGGACTGTTTCATTTGTCGCTTCATACAGCTAGTTTGCGTGGTTTACCCCTTGCTACAAATTCATTAACAGATTGGACACCGCTAAAATCACTGTTGTTTTCTTATATTCAATAATGTTACATTCAAAAACTAGATCAGACACGCACATATATATATATATATAATTATGAATACTGACTAAAAATGCGAGGTACAGCTGTGTACACGTGGAGCTCTGTCTGCTAAGTAGTAAGATTCAAAGTCATACCAAAAGTCATTCGTATTGGTATATTCGATTCCTCACAACTTCAACCTCCTTCTGTTAAGCTTTCATCCATCACTATAAGCGACCGTAGCGGTGATTTTAAGATAGTCTACGTACAAAGCACATAGTCAGCGTGTCTCCCACTGAAAGTATGTTATTCCCGTCACTAAATAAATGAACGCTGGAATAATTAAACCTCTGCTAACCTGGAACTTTGATAGAAAAGTAGTAATGTATATATAGGCCACTTAGGGCGAACAAGTGGTTAATTAGTAAATTACATAATTCTCTTGTGGCATCAAGAGGTGCCGTCCTCATAAATGCGTTCTGAAGTAAGATTTCGAGTAGTCGTTTATTTTCTACCGTTCATTGGTTTCGTAATGCTTTAATAGAGAAAGAACTTGAGCAAAATATACAAACTAGTCTGATCACGCTCGTGAATTTCTCACCCTTCGATAGCTACGCATCATAGAGATACCCCTAGCTGTCCTAATTAGCCGCTATGACGGTGACGCCGCTTGCCTGGTAGCTGAGAGTGACTCTAAAACTGGCTCCTGCCTTTGCCGCGCGATTTAATACTGAGCGTGGACAAACAGGAGGTGGTCGCACTTGAGCATTTGCATTCGTGTTGCCTAAACTGAGCCGCCGGATTGTAACATCGGTGACGCAATCCCAAGGCGTTGTAGGCAGCTTTTTCCCTCGCTGAAAAAACTTTAGACTACTCTCTGAAAGCGCGTGGAAGCATACTTCGTCGTATTATCGCCGCATTTATACCCAGCGGCATTTCTTACGTTTCTGAGCGGACTGATTACTTGAGGTTGAATAGGTAAACTTAGATATTTGGTTATGTCTCTACTTCTTTGCAAAATCGAATCCGTGCATAAATTTCATTGTTTGTGAGGGATGGCCGTAGCTTCATCGTACGAGGGGGGCGCATCACAGAGAGGAGCGGATGCTTCTTGCAGATTACCGCTGCGCTGTTGTTGTGATTGAACCTGCGTCGGGGGCATATTTGGGTTGTATGCCGGCTGCGGAGCGATACCAGCAACGAAAGGTGGCGCCGCAAACGTGCCTACTCCAGGCGTTGCATAACTCGTTAGGACGGGCTGTACCGCAGCAGCCACGGGGTAACCCTGTCAATGCACGACGAATAATTCGAAATAACAATAAGATTGATATTGTTACTGTACGACAAAAAAGACCGAAAGCATAATACAAAATAGGTCAAATAGGTAACGGTCAATATGGTCTTCCTGACTTTCATAGGTAGCATATTTTACCTAGGAGACCCCAGAATAATCGAATGTCGATAGTATCATCTCACTGTGAATTTTGGAATAAATGTAGCCTTGGGTTTTGTTAGAAATTGGAGTTTAATCGTTTCATTGATAATAGTACCTAGCGGTGTTACTAACCGGATTAGGGGTGACATTGACTTGCGGCTGTATCGGGGCTCCTGCGTGACTTTGAGGACCGCCGACAACGACGTAACCAGGTGTGCGATGTTTGGGGTGGCAACAACAACAACAACATCGCCAAATAAGAACGCCCATCAATAGTAAGCAGCACAGGGCCCCGAACGAGTAGAAAGCCTCCCTATAGTTGCCATCATCCACATATTTTGCTGAAAATGAAAACATTAATGTGGCCACTTCGTTTGACTTCAACCGGGCCAGAAAAAGACTTTCTTCTAATTTTCGCTACCTTATGGCTAAACTGGGTGTAAGAGTATTATTTACATACAATGTGTTAAGTATGAATAGGAAGAATTCAAGCGTCGCTTGTGTATATGTTACAGCTAAATGAAATCGGTTTTTATATGTGGCGACAGGGCATTCCTCACGGACTTGTTGATTCAATGTAAGTTTTATCGCTTTTCGCAAGTTTGGGGCTTGAATGACCGCTCGTAAATTATTTAGAAAGTTCCTGATTCGCAAAGCCAGCTGTTTCAAATTTTGGGCTAACAAAATCGAAGATATTGAAAATTCAAAGGTTCAAAAAAGCGCCACAACTTGAAAAAGCAGCAGTCGTTACCGGTACGCCCGGATCAACGATGTCTTGAAAACAGTTTCTACATAAAAATTCCTGAACAATCAAAAATCTTTTTTTAGTGATTTCTTATATATTTCCAACTCCCTCAATCTAAACCGCTTTGCTTTATTGAAGTCTCGTTCTGCTTCTTTGAAAGCCACATGCGAGCTGTGTAGACCGTTGATTTCAGGCAGCCAATACAGCATGTAATCTGGCGTTCGCTTAGTACCAAGAATCGCTGGTGGACGGATGCCCATTACGACAATCAGAGTGCCAGCATGTGTCACAATTTATGCTAAACGTCCTGCACAACAAATAGAAATCTCTAGGCAAAATGGTGTCCAATTTTGACAGCCTGCCCATTCGTGCAATCAAAGTGTTGTCCAATTAGAAATAAACACCTTGCTATTTAAAACATTATTTCTGATAATCACTTTCATCATTGCAAATGGCCACAAAAAAAAAACTACGAAGAGAAACGCCACCCTTTATGAATCTGTAAACCTTTGCCGAATTAAGAAAGGCTACATAGATTCTCAGTAGTCCTACTCACCGGCTATAAGAGAGACTAGTGCAAGAAAGAAGAGTATAGTTCCGGTTCCTATCGAGCGGCGATGTACAATTAGCACATTGCCTGTTTCAGGGTCGACAAGCACACGGGAACGCGGTTCCGCCATTGTCGAGAGCGGAGACCGACGACCCCTTGATTTGGTACTGGGTCCAGCTGACACGTTTACCGAATCCACCCAACAAACTTAAGTCCTACTATTAATAAAAAAAATCAACAAGGAAAAGTTCAATGATTAAAATTTCTGATTTCTCCTAATTTGCTAATACTCATATGATCGAACTATATCGCAAGTTTGTACGCATGCAAGGATCGGATTATTCAATGGAAATACACGTTTACGGCATATCTATAGAAAAAGTAAAGGTTGATCTCGCTATCTTGATAAGTTTGTTATGCACTTACATGGAAAATAACCCTTACTGTACAACGATTTCGAAAATGTTTTTGCTTTCGAAGGGAAATCCGAAAAGGATTACGTATATATTACAGACCTAAGAAGTAAGTATTTCCCTACAGGCCAATGACGTAACTATTAAAGCTTTGCTATACGGCTCAGAAAATTGGGACTAATAGAACCGACTGACATACGACGTACACCAAGACGCCGCAATATACTCCTGTCACAACGAATTTAGTTAGATACGTCCTCCATATTCGTAATTTTGCAGTACGTTCAACGAACTAACACATGTTTTATTCCGCAAACAAGATTCCAGCCTTATTTATACTCAACAGATTTGAGTTCCGCAGTTTTTTTTCAGACTAATTTTAATTCAAAACATGACCTTCGCCTTTGAAGAGACTTCCCTACGGTAAAGAAAATATTTTTACGAGACAATGAGAGCGACAATCATGGTTTATCCTGTAACAAAGATAGTGAGCCAGGTTTGCAAAAATAACATAACGATTTGCAAAAATATCTGTGCTATAAACGAGATAACACCGAGATCACATTCGTCGGCAACTGAACAGCCTTAATAAGTACAGCCTTTTGACAATAGTGCTGCAAACTCGCGAACTAGAATTTTCAGATCTGTGCATTGTGTACCTAATGAATATCTAGTCTACTAGAGCCGGGAAACTTACGGAAGAACCTTCACGAAGCTCCACATATCAAACTTTTCACTGGCATCGCATATTTCCTTTGCAATCAGATCTCTATCGTTATCATCGGGTTCATCAATTTTGAAACACGACACAAACCGTGGGAACTTACATATAACAAAAGATCGGCCTATATATACTGCACGCAACTTGCATAAAAAAAAAACAAAATTGGTGCCAGTAACTCTATTTTTATTTTCTCTAGTAGGAAACTCTATTTTTATTTTCCAACGATCGAGATATCATGGTTCGTATGCCAACTTGATCGACACTTATCTCCACCATAGATAACATATAGAAGGAGCATGAACCTAATGAGCAGTGGACTTACTGTATTTTTTTCCGTTCTTGCTGCTACAGTAGTTGTTTCTTTTGAAACTGTCAGAACAGTCTCAATATGCAAATGCACCAACGGTGTCCAACTTCTCTATTATAACACAAATAAATTTGAAAATCAGCTTTTCACTAATATCTTCGCCTTCAATTCCACGCAGGCAATTTCGTCACCTTCACACAAAATTTTCCTCTACTTATTATATATACCGGTGAAACCCATTTACACATTCGTACACAAGATAATTAGCTCGGTCGATAACTTTCAGTGCAGACATATACCGTTCTACAGTGTATACAGCAAGAAACCTTTAGCTGACAGGAAATACTGTTTCTCCAATTTCCAATAGCTCCACCCCAATTACAAACGGCACTGATGTCTTTACACTGATTCAAATTCTTTCAACCATTTTATCTAAGTATGTAGAATCAAGCCAGATCAGGTAACACCGCCGTCTTGTTGAACTGACTTCTATGTCTGGTCCAGTTTATTTGTTTTCAAGTCCACTTATTTCGCATCACTTACACGAGAGACATTTCCCTCAGCCGTTCGTCGTCAACTAAGTAATTTCGAGAAAACAGGTTCACTATGGTTACTATATGCACGGGCAGTCTGGCAGCGAATGGCTCAGCTGCGTTGCAGCTCCTTCCTCAGACGAATGCAACGACGACAGCGACTCCTGCGATCATCATCAGCATTTGACCCAGCAAGCCCCAAGCAAAGCAGTCGGCATCGGCCGTCGAGGCACAAAAAGGTATAGCGCTTGCTAATGCTGCTGTCGCTCCTACACAGCTGAAGACGTAAGGCGAGCAGGAGTTGCTAATAAAAGCCACCGTTGTCACTATAACAGATGCAATCCGCACCCGTAGCTGTAGAAGCAACCTGTGAGGAAAGACAGATGGCGAATCTGCACACTTGTTCAGAGCTTCCTCTTCCTTTCGACACTACAGCTTGCAAGCGACTCTATATGCTTTGGTTGGTCGCATTTTCGCTTTTTTCTCCGTTTTAACTGTATCGCGGGAATGCTGATACCCAACCTGACCAAGCATTTGAGAGGAGCATGCGCGCGAAAATTTGAACTTGCATGCGATCGTTTTATAAGCTCACCGCATGATGTGTCTAACAGTGAGATAGGATGAAGCGATAGGATGGACCGTTCGATATTTACTGGCGTTGCTATTTTGATCTTTGCAATGTGAATTTGACGTGTTGTGAGAAACTTTTAGCGCCTAGTTGCGTCCAACACCCGCAGCTGCAATATAGCGTTCTGGGTTTGAATCTCCACACCGTAAACTTCGTAAACATGCGAATGTAATATCATTAAATAAATGTGCATATATATATATATATATATATATATATATATATATTTAAGATGAAACTCAAGGTGTATTTCACGATAGTTACTGTCTATATAATATGAGCGTTGATTCAGTCATTGCTGAATACTACACTAAGACGATCATATAAGTCTTTGTTACATTAATTCCATTTTTTCTTGCTCAACGCCAAGTAATGTCCCATTTTTAAAATGTGACATTATTTGTTTGTAAAAGTAAGTCAAGTTAGCCTTTTTCGGTTGTCAATTTTTAAGTACTGCTACGTGCGTAGAAAAATCAAAGAGCCAATGTAAACATCCTAACAAGATGTTGATGGCGGTAAGCGGGTAGTCGGATTCATAGACAGATCCGGTCAGCAAGATAACCTTTTCCGAGTCGAAGGATTCTGTAGAAACTCAGCTTTATCTAGGCACATGGATAAACTTGCACGTAGGTCGTGAGATCGCTTTGTCTTGGGAGTTTGCCTTTCCGTATATATTCCTGGTCATACGGGCCATACATTTCAAGCTACCAAGTTGCCTGAATACACGACGCCACTGGCACTGTAATGTTTGTTAAAGGCGAAATTCTAAAGCGCCTAAGATTGGGAAGTTCTTTAAAATAGAGGATACGAAAAGCTAAAAAGGAAGAAAAATAAGTATATACACTTGAGAAAAAGTTGCATTGTAGACCTACAAAATGTTTTATTTAACTATTGATGAAAATTTGAGTCTCTTAATAACTACGACATAGCTAAACATGTTAACCATTATTTGCAGCGGCCGTTAACGATAATAATAAAAATAGCTTTCGAAAAGGTACGAACGACTTTAGATTTACTGTATTAGGCATATTGGTCGCGTCACCTTTTTCCAATGAGTTGTAGAAAACCATAAATATATACAAAATATAATTTGTATACAAAATTCCATGTCTGGTAGCTTTTCGTACATTCGGTTATCGCTTTATAGGTTAATTTTATGTTGGACAAACTCTGTTTAGTACATGAACAATACTCCTGCTTGTGTCAGTTGACATGATGTGATGTCTCTATACCCTTGGTAACCCAATGCACGGAATGATTCCTGTTGTATACATACAACTGTTTAGTTGTGTTACTTGGTGTATAAGTGTTTTAAACCATACGTATATATGTATATGGGAAGAACACATATTGAATGTTATAAATATGTTCGTTTGTTTCCTTCCTATTTTGAGAAGTCAATTCAGTTTTCGCAACATAGCGCATTGCCGTTCTAAAAGTTCATGTAGGCGTGCTTGTACGCTTAAAAATTGCTCATTAACTGGCATGACTTACAGCTATTTTTTAAAAAGTAGGCTTATCGAACAAGTACACAGCAGGACATCTGCATCAACCGGCATCTAGAATCAGGTGCGCAGATCCCAGTTGGCTCGTGTTTTTCAATGTCGACGTTTATCAGTAGTTCTATAGCGTACACAGACTTTTTCCTGAAACATTTATGGCTATCTCTTTCCAGCACTGAAATATGCTTTGGATGAGTGGGGAATGCGTTTTGACAGCTCATTCGTTGCGCATGCTCCGACATATATACACACAATCAAAATGCAAGGGCGCCATAAGACCTAGAGATTATTGGTGATGCGTTTACATGTTAAGTGACTGGGACTATGCATCTTATTCGTACGGCGGCGGTTTACGCATCGTGTTCGGGTTGAAAGCGGGCTCCCCCGGGAAATCCATTGAAGAATACAGGTGATGGCCCACACGAGTATGCGTTCCGTAATAATTTGTGATTGAGCCAAGAACCAGAATAGCGGGTCGTGATACGTAGATTATCAAAACGAAAAGTTAATAGAGTCATGTCGCAATACGTACACATACGCATTGCGACATGACTCTATTAACTTAAAATTGCACGTGACTTATATCTATGTCAAGCAGTGGTAATTTTCATCTCTTTAGATTGCAATAGTACATACCACATCTACGCTGATTACGCAACTGTAATAAGGCCTGTGGGTACTTCAGTGACGACAGTCTACGTACTCCAGCAGAATCTCTTAATCGAAGACTAGAAATTGCAATGTATAAATATAGTCACAAATTTTAGTGGCTAACTTTGAACTTTTGATCGCTAATTCTCTGCGCGCTCTACAAAATACCTCCCATGTTTTTGAACAACTACAGATTCTGGAAGTTGGGACCTGACGCCAGCTCTGACATGTGAATAATTGATTACAACTGGAATAAGTTTATGTTGAATTAAAAAATGTTTGTAGAGGTCAACTCAAGGTATTACATTAAACAGTCTATTGATCTTGTTGTGTTTCGTCAGTACGTGCAGCATCCTCGCGGACCCTGGGAATCCCTGGAATTTTAATAGTCTGAATGCTTACCATCAATAGATAATGATGATCCACTATACTAACTTTTTATAGCTATTTTTGCACTAAACATCATCTGGGTTTAGTCTGTAACTGAGTGAAGATGAGAACAGTAACGGAAAATGTTAGCTTACCGGACATTGCACCTGAACAGTTGTCTGCGTTTGGGGCTCATTAGGGAGAATATACTCAGGCTGCCTGCGACGACAGCAACAACGCTACAGAAGATTGAGTAAAATGGCCATGGTACACATGGTACAGACTGAAGCTATGATGTACAGGCCATCTTTCCAGCTTTGATCATATACGAGATTCGCTTGAAACAAAGGATGACACCAACAATGGAACTTCAACAATCGCCTTTGACGCATGACATACAGGAGACATTGTACAGGAAATACAACTGAATGGACTCAACTGTATCTATTTACTTTTAGACGTACTAACTGTTCCCAAGTAAGTTATGAACGAACTTATTATGGCTAGATCCATGCTGCAAAGAGTAACAGCGAAATAAGGTCAAGCTAAACCGCCTAGAAAGAATTATGTACCTCACTTCCAACAGAGCATATAACGGCAACAAAAAATAAAACAGCTCCGAATGCTATCCGTTGATGCCGAATCACAGTAACCGGTCTGTCACTTGGGTCGACGGTCACTTGAACACTGCGGTCCATTATGCAAGCTTGGCAAAACCTACTAAAGCAGTTATTTTTGACAGTTATCCTCTGTCTGAACTAACAACCCTTCCGTCACCTGTAAACTTTTAATGTCAACAATAGCACCTATTAGTCGTCGACCAAATAACATCGCCATCATTAAATAATATCATGAGCTAAATTGATTTTTCGGAGAATATTTCGGGGTTACAGTGAGCATGTGCAAAACCCTCTAGCTTTTCAGCCAATGCTATCTAATTTTAAATACATTTGATAAGAGCCACTGATATAACAGTAGTTGAGAGTGATGACAGATACGTCACATTGACGTTGGTAAAGCCTGGATTTGATGCAAGGTAAAGGCGCAAGAGCTGGCGTATCGTGACACGTATGAAGCTCACCTTCACCGGCTAGGGAGTGCCCTTCGATAGTTCAACGGTTCGATGTAGGCAGATTATAGCGCCACGCAGACAAAACAAAATCGTTCACTTAATTTTCTGTCTGTTCACAAATTTCGATATACTTTACTCCTCCATAACGTCACACATACTTTAAATGAGTGGCTTTGCAATTAACATATCATAGGGTTATATTAGGGTTTGAAGCTCACATTTCTTGCTTAAAATCCAATTTGTGCCAAAAGAAATTGATTACAATCTATGCCTTATTACTTTCGGCTGCAATATTTTAATAAATGCATATATTTCGTATGCATAGATTTCATAGGAAAGCTTTATAAAGATTTCCCAAATTTATTTGCCCAACGGACGACCTCGTCAAAATTAAACTTAGAAGTTTCTTTTTAGCACAGATAACACACGTTTCTGGATTACGCCTTCTTGAGCTTGTGGCGACATTAACAATGATCCAAGTGTCGCATCCTAAACGATTGCAAGATCATTTAAACATCCTGGAACGGTATAAGCCACTTTATACTTAGTAAGTGTAAGGTAACGACACAGCTATAGTTTTAGGTTTATTGCAACCTCCAACGGCCTAGAACTCATTTAGAACTTGACGATGGTTCTTTTCACTGTTACGCGATTGATACTACTAAGTAATGGCTCGTGAAATGGATTGAAAAACGTGCTACATTACTTCAAGGTCTGATGAACCAAACCAACTCGGTGGTAGCCATCAAGACGCTTAAGAAGCCCCTCCACAAAAAAACAGTTAGTCTTAATTACCATGCTCGCCTAACTAGCCCTAGCAAATCATGTTCTGCTCTGCTATTGTTTCATGTGAATGACTAACTACTAGCTTCAAACGGAACGTGATAAAGGGATTAGATACGCCGATTTTGCAGGAGCGTTCACTATTTTTATTGACCTAATTTACTTTCCTACAGCCCAAACTACCGGTGTCCTTCCGTCTGAAAACCACTTTTTGCGAAAAGCGTTTGCTTCAATACCGCAGACGTGGAGATAAAGCGGGCCAAAGAGAACGTTTTTATAACGAAAGCGATCTTTCCAGCGCAGACCTGTTTCGGGCATTTTATGCAGCGGACGGCCTCGTAAAAGAGAACGACTACCGTACAACTGTATATGTCCGGATAAAAACTAAATCTATACACTATGAAAAAGTGTGTGTATTAGTGATAAGAATAGTGGAAAATAAAAATGACGACGGAATAAATACGAGAAAATCAAATTCTAGAAATCGTGAAAGTTACTATCGTTACTTTAACTGTAACTTTTATTGTAATTCTATCTTCAAAACGAAGTTGCGCGGCGGTTAATGCAGGAAACGAGCGGTGTGTTATTCTTTTTGAAATGTACCCACGTATAGCAAAAGGCCGATTGGGAACTGACGTTATATGCTAAAAGTGACCATGAAAAAGCTATGATAACAAAGGTGCTATAATACTAGCAGAATTGCAAACGTGCAATTAGCTTAATGTAACACATAATGTATTTGATGTTTCGCATACCTTGCCCATGTCGTTCGAGTAATATAAGTTTTATAAACAGTTTTTCAAAGTCGCCGTTGGACACATGTACTTTGAAACATCTTAAAACGACAAGAGCCTATTCAACGCCTACAGGATGTACGAGTGCTTTTTATAACCGCTGTCTATAGATTACTAGGGTTCTATGTCGCTAGGTTCGTTGAAAAGGAAACATATTTATATTGGGTAAAATTTTCGTTTTAAGAGTTGGTCATGCACTTTCATCTAGCCCTATTTAATAGCTCGATGCTCTTTGCTAATATATAATCATGAATGGGGGCCATAACTAAGTTCATCCAATATCTCTTGCAATATAACCAGCGTACACAACTCACTGGGGAATTTATTTCATGTAACTTGAAAGTGGACTACGATTATGTAAAGGATTTTTTCTTACCCTTTGTTGAGTATTTCCACATAACTCCGAGCTGGATCGATAATAGGTTATAGAACGAAACTATCTCATCACAACAACCAAACTATTAGCGGTAAATGTTACATACATAACCTTACTCACCGAGATCCTTTGAATAGGTCGATACTGCTTTGCGGTAAAATGGACATGTTACTTGAAAAGCCTCGCTTTTCAGCTGAAACATAACAGGACGCTGTATTCGTTCTCAACTGTTGTACAAACGAGCCCTCTCTTTGAAAACGAGTTTAACGAGACAAGCTATGGCGCGTTTAATTCACGAAAGAAACTGTATATTCCAAAAAATAAAGACGCTGTGAAAACATAAAAAAATAGAGAAAGATCTCTATGAAGTAACTGACGTGATAAGAACATTATGATTATATAGTTCTTAAATAGTGTTGGACCCTTAATGACTACTTAGTGTTATTCCAATCGATAAAGATCTATTCGATGTTAAAGCTAGGTGTTTAATGATGAAGACTGTTTTTAATATGTTTTATGCTGGCGGTAACGACATGTAAGCATATTTCCTTTTGGCTTCATTCAGTTTGAGCGTTAACTAGAAGCACGATCATCATGAAGAAAGCAGCAATTAAATAATATCATTTTTTTCGTTACCTTTAAGTGTCTAGAAATGAAGTAGTTCTACCCGCTGAAGGTCACCAGCCAACGTTATTTATCTCTGCTTGACTACGTTTTCTTATGTTTTTTTTTAATTTCGTGTATCGCTTTCTTTTCTATACTGCAGTCTTTTTTTACAGCCAGCTACGTTTCGCTACATAATTAACATTCAATCAAATATCGTGAAGCTCCCACTAGGTCACTGTTATCTTATGTAGAACTTTTGAAATTCCCAATAATTTTGGTTTAGTTCAAGTTGCCGAAACGTGAATAGGGCTAATCACGTATTCAAATTGTGTTTTTGCTTGTTTATATAATTCTCATTAGTCGTTTATGCTTGGTTTATACAGTTTTCTTAGCACATTATCGGTTCTTCGAAGGCTCGAGCCCACTGGCTTTTGAATGTCTGTGCAAATGTTTAACGACAAAAAGTATGCTCGTTAAAAAACGCGCTATCCTAAACATAAAATACTCCCAAATTATAGCATAATAACCTGTTCGAGTTCTGTAGGACAGCTTCATACTATAAACGTCATGTAGGCACTGGGAGAATTAAAGCGTTGGGTGAAGGTTAAGCAGCGAAGTAGAAGGCTCGGTATATGCCGCAGGGCGCGAGGTTAGAGCCCAATCTAGTACTCAAACTGAGTACTTAAACTCAGCACAGAGCATGGCTACGATTGAACAGCGAGAATATAATACATTCGTTACATCCGTATCGGGTTTTTTAGAACTCATAGTAAAATTTTATCCAGTAATAGGTGTACATGCTTTGCAATAAAATCATGGGCCGGGTAAAACACTCGTTTCTGCTAAGAGCTGATATGTGCGTGAAAACGACGCTTCCTTCCAATATTAATTATTTTAAAAGAAACAGCAGAAGAATTGATTTAAACTTTGAAAAAGTTACAAATCTTACAATAAAACATGGGGGAAATTGACCTAAGTAGGTGCTATAAACAGCTTTTATAGCTTTTATTATAACAAACAATACCTTCCTTTTTCCCTCCCCAAAATAAGCTTGAGCATAGAATAGGCCAGCTTGCCGTGAATTGCAGAGGCGATAAAAAAACGATGACGCGTAAGAAATCAGTGCACTTTATGCCCCACTGCCATGCTGTTTTTCGAAAGTAATAGAAATAGCATATCCGAATGTATATTTCGTTTCAAAAAAGTCTTACGCAATTATAGGAAGATTACACAGAGAGCTGTAATTGTGCCATGACGCCAGGCCACTTTATATCTGCCTACCAAGGTCTAGTATTTTCTTTGTTCAAGTCGCTCTCTTAGGCACTAACCGGATCAAATCTTCGATATTCTTGTCATCCACAGGTAGTTCGTTCAATCCTGTAGGTACAGAGGGGCTAATCATAGGGCGAAGGAACTGCATGCTAGGATCGTATAAAGATAGCAACGCGGACAGAAGACCATAGTTTCTACTAAATATTGCTTAAGAGGTTTTTGAGGCACACTTATTAAAGTCCGAACCAATTATGTTTTCGATTTGAATAACACAAGTTGATTTGCTTGGATCTTCCACTTAGGTCTACAACTAGGAAGGTTTCCAAACCGGAGCAGGAAGGAGAAACGAGAAGAAGGAAGAAGGAGCATACACCTATTAGAAAGGCTGCATTGTGGAAACAAATATGGTTTACTAGATCACCGATGAAAGTTTAAGCCTTCATAATTGCAACGTAGGTTAAGGGATATTTCGAACCGCTGTCCATGCCGGCCGTTGCAAGCGAATGTAGGAATGACCGTACGGAAAACTACGAACGAACGACCTCAGCTTTACTGCACTGAACAAGGTGGAAGCCTTGTAAGCCGAAGAAATGTAGGGAGCTTTTAATTGGTACAAGATGTCATCGATATATGCTATTATATCGCTGGTAGCTTTTTGTATATCGGTCATTGCTTGAGAGGTTAGTTTGATGTACTACAAGTTGTGCCTAGTATACGGATAATACTCCAGGATGAATTTATTGACGGAAGGTTACCTCTTTACACCCTTGATACTAGTATTATACCAAATAATTCTCATTTATGTTTCTTTACTCAATCGTACCTGTTGTGCTCACGTATATATGTATATATTAAATGCTCAAAAAATAGAAGAGGAACCTCTTATCGAAACCGCAACTGGTTCAATTTCCCCTCCTATTTAAAAAGTGAAGTTACCCTTCTTAGTACACTATGCTGTAAATTCGAAATAAGGTTATATAGTCACACTTACGCGTTGCCATGTGTCTAGAGAATCACCTGATCACTATAAGCGTTAGCTATTTTCTAAGGAGATGGCTTCATTAAACAAGTACACCAAATAGCACCTACGTCGAATCAAGCAAGCCAACTCTGCAGATCCCAATTGGTTCGGGTATTTTTCAATGTTGGCAATCTCTAGTAGTTGTCTGACACAGTCGGATTTCTGCTTAAACGATTCTTCTTTAACACGGAAAATATGCTTTGGATGAATGTATACTATATACTTTTTGATGTGATTTTTAAACAATTGACTCGTTATGCATATGCTGATATATGTACGCACTCACAGACGCACGTAGCAAGCTCATTTTTTAGCATGCCACAAAGTTTCAGTTATCATTAGTAGCGTCGTTACACGTCAAGTTGCAGATTACAAATAACCATCAAGAAAATTATGCATTAACTACACACTTTATGGTTTATATTTCATCCTCTAATAGAGAGCTATCTGCGCTGACCACATAAGAGTACTAGAGAAAGCCAGAACTTAAAGAAACTGCAGTGGCAATAGACCACGTAACTATTACGTACTACAACACAGTCTTTCCAACTTAGGATTTATTGTCTAAACACGTAAACAAATTTTACTAGCTGGGCCTAAACCTTTGATATTAAATCCTTCATGCATCTTTTCTAGGTAAATTGAGCAAATTCTAATCGTTTAAAGCAAAGCCCTGGCTAACCAGTGCTGATGTGTGAACAATCGATTGTAATCAGGACTTGTTTATGCTATATTAGGTTATGTTTTTAGACGTTAACTCAAGATACTACGCTAAACATTATATCGAGTCTATTGTGTTTCGCCAATCCGTGCAGCGCCCCTGTGAACACTTGGAATATCTGACATTCTAACGGTTTAAATGTTTACCGTTAATAGATAAGTATCGTTCATTTTCCTGTAACTATTTGTATATAAAACAACGAGCTATGACGAAGTGAATACAAATATATTCAGGAAGATAATTATTTTAAATGTACGGGTAACACCTTAACCTACGGACTAATTCAGTCGAACAGCGGTTTGGTCTTTAGGCACGTTCGAAAGACCATGCCCGAGCTTCCTCTGGCGGCAACAGCGGCAGATAAGAGTCATTGTAAGCGCAAAAACATAAAGTGAATCTCTATGTTTTACATACGGTATCGCCGTTAGGCAGGCATTCCATGAGACAGACTAGCACCCAGCACAAAATGGAGTCAAAATAGAGTGCCTGTCTATGCTCCATGTAAGGTAAGACCATAGACCACGACGTGTCCCATATTTTAGTAGGCAAATACGTCACCCGCTGAGCTGAAGTGAACCCACAGAATAAAAAAACTCCTCCCAATCCGGCATCTTGTACAGGAGTTGCCTAAAAGCAGAAAAAAAAGCCACTCACTAACGAGTGGAACTGCAGTACCCGCGTTCGACGAACAAGATTATCTATGCAGCTTGAATGAGCTAAATGATAATAATTACTTTTCCATTAAAGATACTTTTTGTGGACCCTTTCTACACACTTTTTCGCCAGTCCTAAAGCATACCGTGTTACTTAAATTTTTGTACATATATTTTCAGACAAAAGCTAACAATTTACATAAAAAGCGATTTTTAAATTTTTGTAATTTTATAGTTTTCTATGCGGTTTCGGCCTTCATTAAACGCCCCGTTTTAATCCAGGGGCGTATCAGTAGCGTGTATGGGGGTTTATTATTTGTCGTATAAAAACAACAACACAGAATGGCATACTGATAAAGAGTGATATCAGAATGTATATTTAAATAATCAAATCAAATTAATTATTTAATGAATAATAAAGATACTTACATAAATACTTCTGGTAAATTTCGTACCCAATCGCGTCTAATTCGTCGAATACTCAAAGATAAAAGCGTTTTTAAGGGGTTACTTCAAATTACTTTTCACAATTCATCGAAATTAATGGTCAACAATTGTGTCAAATATTTGAATGCGCGCTACTAATTTTTTGTTTACTATAGTAAATGCTGCATGTTTTTGAAACCAAAACCAATTGAACTGGAAAAATTTATATCTAAGTAGTAATGCTAAGCTTCAGAGCTAATTTTTGGTGCGCTAAAAATTTACTAGAGTACAACATCGCCAATCCGAGACATCATCATTCAACACTGTTCTCTCACATAAAAAATGTACCTTAAATATGTAGAAATGATCGCTGGTTGCAAACTTGAGATATTATTTATCATTACTTTGGTGCACTGAACATTGATAATAATAAAAGTAATAATAGATTTTATAATTATTATTAATAGGTACTCATTTACTATGAAGAACAAGTTATGTAAGGGAAGCACCATATTTCGCTTTTCCTAATGAACTATAAACCGTAATGTATTTTTTTTAGTCATTAAGTAAGTCCCAACGAAAAACCCAATTAGGTAAGCAATTCATAATTTCAGTTTAAATGTTACACGATTACTATCAAGGCTAATTAGTAATTCTAGTGCAACTGTAGCGGGGACAAATGCACCGACTAAGTAAATTTTGTATCCACAAATTAAAATTACAAATAATAAAATTCTTCTATTCTCGGCTAAATTTCGTCTGCTCACGCTAAAAGCAGCTATTAGCTAGAATACGAGTGAAAAACCTTTAGTAAGCCTAAACACTTTGTATAGCGAAGCTTAATCATTATATGCAACTATTTTAATATATTATATTTGTGCCATTGCTCAAGCACAAACAGAATTTTAACGTTAGCAATCTGTCATCACACAGAGCTTTATTTTTTTCCTTGTTTGAAGGTGCACGGCGTGAGAAATAAGACAATGATATTTAAAATTCGGCTAAATATTTATGTTCCTAGTTTTATAAAGCCTAATACTTATCTGTACATTTTCTATAGGAGAACAAGATGCTGCTATTATACATCTCAGCAATATTATTAATGTATGTCGACATATATTACAAAACATGCGTGATTAAATAAACAAATATAATACTATTACTATATACATTATTATATACTATATTACATTGTCCAAAGTTGAGTCGCCAAACGTCTACCATCTTGCCAAAAAGTTTTAGTAATAGGATAAGTTGTAGGCGACGACTTATAACTTTTACTGTCACTGAGGTGGCAGCGGAATTCCACGAGCGAGTCAGCATAAATGGGCGATCTATCATTTCCGCGTAATGTCGTCGTTCTATTCGTCGTGCATTCTTGGAAACCTCTACAGAGTAAACTAATTTTAATTTGCTATTATAATTATTAACCTTATCTGTATAAAATCTATTATTAAAAATATTATTTTCTTTCGTGTTTGCAAAAATCCTTCAACTTTATCCGGTATTTAATAAATTACTCCCATTGTTACAGAATACGGACAACCCGAAATCGTTTTCGTCCGATTAGTATGCATTTTTAGTACAGCTGTTGACAAGCCTATACGGTTTTTAGATTTAGATAGAAGAATAGAAGGGGAGATGTTTTTGCACCGAATTGCTATTGATAATCAGGAATAAAACGTAAGTTGAAACACGATTGTTTAAACAACAAACACCCTTTTATACCGACTTAACCTCTAAGCATTGCGATCTGTTCCCCAACGTTATTGTTTTGGGAGCTTTTGTCATTTGATCAATATTACCTATCACCCCATTTTAACATTTAAGCCCCATTTGACTGTTTAAGCTCCAATCAAAGGTTAGTTTTGCCTTCTATGGTGGCATCTTGCCCGCCAAATGACCTTTGTGGCGCCAACATCAAGTTAGTATAGATATATGCGCGAATGTACATACATATGGAAACAGGACACAATGGCGGAGTAGTCTCCATGGTTACAACACAAAGTATCAAAACACATCGGGATTAGAGTTTCGGGTCCGGATTATTTTATCTATTTCGTTTTGAGTGTCCACACTAATACAAAGGTGTATTGATCTTTGGAGATATATACATAACGCAACCGTGCGAATTTCGCGACCATACTTGCCGGCATGGTGGAGGAAAAAAGCGACCGTAAAAAGACGAATACGGTTATTTTCGATGTGTCCAAAAAGGAGCCGTTTAGCATTAACGAAGGATACAAAATTCTCCATAGGAGGTAATGCGCATACAGCGCACAAAAGCTATTTATCTCAGATCAATTTACTGTCGTATTTTCAGTATCTGGTTGTTGATTTCTATAATTTAAAAGTAAAAAACATGGATGTGATAATAAAAGGTTCTCAATTATGAGTTACATCTGCACACTAAATAAATATGTAAAATGGTGTGGCATTTTACTTAATGAGAAAGAACGCACAAATGGTAGCACCACATGTCAAATTGTCAAAGCAAAATAATAAAAGGATCCTTGAGAGCTCATCGTATGGGTGTATGGGCGATTATGCTGACATTAGTATAAGATAAAGAACTATTCAATAACTTGGTGATTTAAATTCTCAAATGTGTTTAAACCCAGTCCGTTATATGCGGCTGCGGTTAGCTCGCAGCGACGCAAGCGACCCGATAAAAGCAGGCGTTCCGATATCGAGTACCCAAGTCAGTTCATTAAAGCGATGTTTGTGTTGTAACAGGCTAGCATTTATTGGGGTACCGAGTACGTATTTCGAAACTCATGGAATCCATATACATCAAAGTCGTAATCCTAAGTTTTTAGTCTGAAACTACCAGCAGTCACAATGACAACATCGTCCACAAAGCTGGTCATTACAAGCTAAAATGTTTGTTAGTAGATTCTCTTTTGATCTTTGTAGTATCTCATCAAATACGAGAGAAACCGTATTATGCATACAGAAAAACTTGCACTGACGCTATTGAGACATACATTAGTTGACAGTTTATTCCACACTGTTCATATTGTGATAGTCTGAAACTGTTGTATGCTACGCGCAAAATTGATCTGTACAGCCAAAGTAGAAACTTGAGTTAAAGCTATCCTAATATGGCTACCTCCTCCTAACAAACCTCAGTGGTGTGGGATAATAAACTCATTAAGGTCAGCTTTCATCAGTTGGGAATTGTTACTTAATGGCCCATGTAATTAAATAATTTAACATGAATTGCGACTTGAAATTATCGGCAGGCTAAAGAATTCATGGCGCGTGGGATCCAATCGGGAACAGATACGTCCAGAAGTTCTCAAGACATGTGATGTTTTTGTACTTGCCGGACCACGGGCGATGTTACTTGACACTGAACGGCAAGCGCTTAAAAGGTTCATTGAAGGTATGAGAATCAACAGCCACACACTATATGTATATCTGCTAAGACTATACTACTTATATTGCTGTATTTATAGTAAAAAATTTCTATTGTAATAGTATATTTTAAATATATTTGATCGTAATGATCTATAAATAAGTGTCGCAGATACAGAGATACTGAACTAGTACAGGGTGAACTTTTCTGTAGAAAAGTCTAATTTTTAATGTGTTTTACTATATTCGTTTTTTAATTAGAATGATCATGTCGCTTATAATTTCAGAAGGAGGACGCTTGCTTGTGATGCTTGGTGATGGAGGAGAAAAACGATTTCAGACTAATATTAACGTTCTTCTCGAGGTAGTAAATTCAATTTTGTCTAGCTTTGCCTTTGAATTCTAACTCTGTTGTATTTTCTTTCAAACTATAAGTACTAGTACCGCATATATAATTTACTTGATGAAAAACCTTACTGCATAACAATATTATCAAGACTTGATTGAGACTATCATGCAGGGAATAAGCTTCGTGATTAAATCTCAGTTGCTTTTTATTTGAGTGGTATTCGTTATCAATATATTTCGGCTTAGATGAAGCACTTTTTTCAGGAGTACGGCTTAATGGTAAACAGTGATGTAGTGATTCGCAACGTCTACCACAAATACTTTCATCCGAAAGAAGCTTTTGTTAATAACGGGGTTCTTAATCGGGCCTTACTCGAGCTCGCTGGAAAACGGGTGAGAGAAGCTCCCGCCAAAAGTGTTTGTTCCTAGGTAGGAAAAAAG
Organism: Varroa jacobsoni; assembly: GCF_002532875.2. Classification (NCBI taxonomy): domain Eukaryota; kingdom Metazoa; phylum Arthropoda; class Arachnida; order Mesostigmata; family Varroidae; genus Varroa; species Varroa jacobsoni. The sequence goes on along the minus strand of NW_019213803.1, from coordinate 26,233 downwards.
GAGGCAGCCGTCAAACTTTAGAACTTTTCTCAGTACGGCAGACCTTGATTGCTATATTTACAACGGAATGCCTTATTCATCTTGAATTATTTTCGTCCTAACAGGTCATAAGGTCACATAAAGATCAACGTTTCAAGATAAGCACTCAGCAATGGATTAGTAATTTACCTCTGCTAAAATTACCCAAAGGTAGTAATAAAAATTTAAGCGGGCCTTGAGGCTATTCACCTAATTTTTGCTAAAAATCACTGGGAAAATGTTAATGATGGTTGTTGTGTCCTGTCTCGTCGAATTTCAGGTAGATTCAGCTCAAGAAAAAAGAAACTCCCAGGGATTGGCTTTTGTTTACCCTTACGGAGCAACACTAAATGTGTCTCGAAATTCCATTGCGTTACTGTCAACTGGCACAGCATGTTTTCCACTGCAGAGACCTGTCTGTGCACTTCATCAAGGGCCCAATTCAGGCAGAATTGTCGTGTTGGGCAGTTGCCACATGCTTGCCGATCTATATATTGATAAGGAAGAGAATAACAAAATTCAGGTCAGCATGCATTTTACGAGACTTTGGTAAAGCAAGGCCTGAAATATAAACGGGTGCGCTAATACAGTGCTGTATAAGAATCGCACTTACGTATCTAATTTAGATGTTGATTTCACAGGATATCATAATGCAACTCCTGACCCGGGAAGACGTAAAGCTCAATCAAATTGATGCACGAGATCCTGACATAACGGATTATACCACAGTGCCAGATATTGCTTACCTAGCCGACAGACCACTCGGATGTTTGGATGAGAGTGAAGAACTTCCCTCTGATTATATGAACCTTTTTGAGCTCAACCTTTTCAAGCTTGACAACCTCGCTTTGCCTACGGTAATTGTAGAGTTTTCAATCGCTTTTATTAATTGCACTGTCGAGCAAATGCTCGTTCCAAAAAAATAAAAGCAAGTGAAACGTAATATTGAATTAATCTGAGCTATGACATAATGCTTTTCTGGATAGTTATGTTTCATGTTTTTAGTTGTGAAAATCAGGCAAATTGTTCTGTATTTATAAGTACGCCATAGGCAGATAGCGGGATCCACCGCTGTACAGTATTGATTTTATTATTGGATGGAATTTTATTTAGACTATAAGTAGCAACGTTGGCGCATGCTAATTTCGTTTGCTTACCTGTTTATTACATACTGTGCATTTTCATCTCTACCACTGTTCAGGTGTTGGATAGTTACGAAGAGCTGCAAATAAAACACGAGCCACTAGGCCTTATTCGGCCACACTTTGACTCGCCGTTCCCCCCTCTTATTCCATCAGTATTTCCGCCCCAATTTCGTGCACTCAAAGACCCCGGACTTGAGTTGTTCGATCTCGATGAAGAATTTAGCTCGCAGATGGAACGACTTGCTCAATTGACCAATAGGTGCACCGACGATGACCTTGACTATTATATTCTGGTAAGTATATCCTTTTTGCATATATCTGCATATATTAAATAAAACAAAGGCATCAGGCCCTCAAATAGATCGAACCGCTTTCTTGACAACGTTCCATTACTATCTATGCCCAGATTATGTGCTAGTGGCTTATGGGCATCTATTGGGCACTGTTTAATCTTCTATAGCGGCTTTATGCTTTAACTGAATTTACGCATCATCATGTTATCATCAAAACGTTGCGCACGTTTGTGTTGAGTTATTAACAAGAAGCTACGGATTTTGTTTGTAGGAAGCTGGCGAGATCCTAGGTGTATTTCAGAATTCTTCGGTGAAAAGGCAAGCCGCTGCTGTATTGGATCATATCTTCACGCAAGTGTGCGAGTTCAAAAAGCTGAACCAAGACTAAACAAGAAGTCCCACCGTCAGAATTCACTTGGTTATATATATATATACAAGATAGCTATTATGTTTTTTCTGTAAATATCCTAATTTTGAAGCACTGTGTTATTATTGTATCTAACAAAATGATTTGCCTTAATTTGCATAAAAATAGGTTAAAATTACTGTTATTATATGCTTTCCAGTACATCATTGGTAAATCTAGAAAAGTATCTGCATTAAGCGTTCTTCCCTACGATGATTAAAGCCAAATTGCTTGTAGCCGTGGAGTAGTGCTAACTTTTATTAGATACAAAAGAATCGTGATTTATAAACTTTGAAGCTTCACACACCATCTAAATAAGAGGCCCAACAGTTTCGATCTTTCAAAATATTTGTGTGATTAAAATATTGCCATTGTGGTTTAAAAACATAATTGTCCACAAAAATGTCAACTCAATGTCGTAATTGAAAAAACCTTTTACGGTATAATATTTTTTTAATACAACGCAATAGTGTAAAAACTGAGAGTACAACAAAATAATGAAGTAACTGAAGGAAAACATATGTTAAATAGTTACAAAGGAAATAAAATAGAATAAATCTCCCGAAATCCAATCTCACCTTCTTTTATATAAAGATAGGTTAGGTGCTGCACCACTAGTTTCGCGATGGCCAATAATTATGTCTGACAACCTTAAACAGCATCAGTGTACTTATGACAACGAAAACATGCCTATATTAAATTTATATCTTTACTAAAAAGAAAGCGTTCCAGGTATTTTTGTACATATTCCACTATATTTATTCATACTCATGTGTAGATGAACTAGCTTTTCATCTCTTCTGTAACGCGTTTTGTTTACTTACACCTTCGCACTCGTAAAGAGACACACAAGTACATACATACAACCACAGTACATACGTACACCTAGCCGAGATAAACATCCCCCGAAAAAACATATATATGCAGTCGCACATTCCGTCGCTCACTCACTCGGCTTACATCACTACTCAACAAAATCGGCACTTACCATAGGTTTGAAACAACAATGAAAAGAAATTACACCCTCGCTATTGTATCAGGATTATTTGCCTAGCAATTTCCTTTTCATCCCTTTCCCTTCGTTATCAGGCTATCCGAGGCCTCTTCTCCGGGTGCCCTTCACCTTGTTTCAAAGCAGCTGCCGGTGTTTTGTGATTTGTTGTGGGAGCAGTATTATTATTCGCCGCTGTCGCGGCATTGCTTTGCGTTGTAGAGGCTGCAGATGCGGTGTTGGCTTGCTGAGTACCGGACGCGGTGGGGGGCGCTGGTGCCTGTGCTGTAACGGTGTTTGTCGGGGCCTGCGACTGATGCATAACAGGCAATGACGGTGGGGCCAGTTTTGGTGGATATCGTCTTGCCAATTCTCCTAGCAAAAGATCAACCCGCCGGCGCTGAAACAGACTTGCAGTCTCTTTTTGATCCTCTTTCTCTTTGTCTTTTTTTTTTGCGTCGTCGTCGTCCTTGCCAAAATCCCACCAGTAGCCTTTAGACGGGTGGTATCTGTATGAGTAAATGAAATAGATCGAAAGATGTTATTATGGCCTAGACCTAGAGGTCAACGGACAGCAAATAAAAAAAGACGGCATAAATCAGTAGGACGTTTACAATTAACTTAATTATATAATATAATATTATAAAAATAAAAATGTAATAATAACAAAATAACAATTAATCGTGGAATATCCGATAGTTTGTAGTGGTAAGAAAACCGATTGGTAATCTACAGTTTAAACATGACAACTGCTTTTTTAGTGTGCTAATTTGATTCGAACATATGATTTGCATAGGACAATAGTCAAAATTATTAATAGCCCAGCCCATATGAACGTGTTTATAGATTTAGCCCATAGGCTAAATGTATAAACACGCTCATAAAAGTTCCATATTAAGACTCATCGATCGTAGTATATCTTCTGCGTACACTACAAACCTGCTAAAAGAATGCGCCTGCTCGAACGCGCTTTGAAGGTGGAAGACGGTCGATAGTAAACGCGAATTGACTGCTGTGTTCAAATCTGGAGCTTGATAGACAACACCTGCCAGTACATAATAATCTGCTAGAGGTGTTACTTGAGTTCTACTGTGACGATGTTGTTTCCTGAAAATGTATCGGAAACAAGCAGTATATTATCTCGTCTAAGATATTAATATAGGGAAGTAAATTTTAGACCGTATTATTATCTTCATGGTCTCTCTTATTCATGCCTTATCCGAGAATATATATATATATATACACGTTATGCCCGAGTCAATGCATGATAACATGCGCGTCATTTGATATTTCGAAAAATCCGACTAAGCCATTCGATAACTAATCTCATCCTAGTCAACAATGTCGGAGTCAACGTCTACATATAAACCATGGTTGCTAAACGATTTATTAAAGCGCTAAACTTTTAGCCCCTACATTTGGCCTCATAGAAATAATCTTTGCTTTCTAACCTTATGATAAAGAGAATAGGCTCCTGGACATGAAGAAGAATATACTCAAGACCGGTCATTTCGTTCATCACCTCAGCGTCGAGTCTCTGCATTTTTACTGTCTCATTATTGCACGTACGGTCATAGAACGGATTCGAACGATCCGAGAAGTATTCAAGAACATTGTTCCCATCAAGCACACTAAGCCACGCGCTGTCATGCCACGAGAGGCCCAATGGGTTCTGTGGATTAGGATCCATTTTAGTCGAGCTCATTTCCTTGAAACGTCACAAAATTTCGTTTATTTCAGTTACCTCACCTCTACCGGTACCAGCTATAGAGCTTCTATATGCACACACATGTAATTCACAACAGATTCACAAAATACTGCTATCCACGTTTCGACCTTTGCTTGCTGGTTCCCACACGAGAGAACGAACTGAGCACCGTTAGTTTATCCGGCGCTTACTTCACCAAACCGAAATATCTCAACAATATACCGTTGCGCAGGTAAACAAAGTGTTTAATTCTTAAGTGAAGTCACCTCTTATGTCCATATGTACCCTGAAGAGGCGCCGAAAATTAATCAACTAAACGGTTCACATGCTGTGCATATTCAATATAAGGCTGCCCAAAACAAAGTGTAGCAACCGAAGCTTTTGTGAAACGCAATAAATCTCAATAGGCGATCAGAATTGGGCTAAAGCCGCATTCACAAATGAGGAAACAATTAATTGGCCCACTCTAAGACCACTTCGCTTTTTTCCACTTTGTTTTGGGACTCTTTGTTATGTTGTTTATGTTATTGTCAATGCCTTCCTCCTGTCGGTCCTCAGCTGCTTTCTGCTCGCAATTGAGCGCTTGCATTTAGGGAAGGTCGCCGCCCGATGTTTGTTTACAGTGTTCCGTAATTCGAGAGAAGGGCGAGCGCTTACGATAGACGCGGCAAACTCCAATATTTAAACACTCTATTAGGTTTTCTTACGAATTTTTAAAAAGAAAAAATGTATGTGTTTTCGGTAAAGTGAAGCTTTTACTTCAGACTTTCCGATCTGGACGACAGACGCGACGGTAACATGTTAGAAAACACTTATTGAAATGCAAGCCGAGACTGCGCGAAGCCTCTTTATTTTGGTTCTAGTTGTCGTCGCGAGCGTATCAATGCGCGGTATTGTGATTTGTTCATGGTTCCTTATGACCTCCGCGATTAGAAAAAAGTAGCTTTTCCTGTGGTGGAGTGTGGCTGCTTATAGTCGACTTTCGGCGTTAACCGGTCCTGTTCTCGTAGCTGAAACCTATCGCAAGTATTTTCATCGCACTGAGGACAAGATGGGTAGTGGCGAAAGGTCCGATGAAACCACTACGTTTGTTGAAAGAGTCTTTCATAACACGATGGTCAAGCCTGTTATCTGGATAAGAGGTCCGTGAGCGATCCTACGAATGGTTGTGGGCGCTTATTTTCAGATAGTTTACTTGGCAAATTATACCCTCTGTAAGATTAAGCTGTATGGTCTGATCATGTAAACGTTCACTGCAACTTAATCATGTCGCATTGAAGTGGAACTCATATTTCAACCTAATTTTACGTCGAAGAAGTTCTTTTTCTGTTTACCTGAAGTAGTATTCGGATGCAGAATAGTGTGCTTGTGCTTGGGTGTGATCATACTTTTGTCAGGCTCGTAAGCGATCTGTTCCTTCGTTCGGTTACATCGCCAGTAACGGTATTGGTCTGATAGCCCAGAATACAGATCTTTAGAATTAGGTTAACGCAGTACTAAAGAATACACACATGCGTACTTTGGTGCAGCGCAGAGACATAGCGTCATATTATTTGGAAGATAGTAGTGTTGTCCCGCGTGTTTATATATGTATAACATGAATAACTAGCTTTCGAACTTAAACGCATTGCAAAGGTTACACTAATATGCATTATATCGAGTTATCTATCCAGGCAAACGAAACTATCTTTATTACATACCACCTCTATGTTTTGAGTTGCCAACAACCTATGCTACCAATGTTAACATAAATACTCAGTTTTGTAGAGCTTGCAGCGAGAAACGATATTCAATTTAAGTGACGCACCGAATAATAAGTTATTCCAAAGTTGCCTTTTAATAATCTAATGTAGCTCTGAAGGTACAAATCCTTATAATCAATCGAATGCTATTAATTTCTGCTTTATTATATCAAACAATGTGCTCTAAACTCACTAAAGGGCTATACTTTTTATAAATATAAAAATTTCGCCTGTACAGTACAAAAGCGTTATTAGCAAGTAGTGAATAATAATATTATTATGCATGAAGTAGAGGGTGCTTCATTCAGTTTCGCGAAGGAAAAATTGATTTGACCATTATTAATAACTAGATAATTTGGATTTGAGTCGCCATTAAAATTTAATTTCGAAAAGAACTATTAATACGTATTATAATTAACGCTTAGTTGCTGGATTTGGTAAGTAGAAAATATTGTCGAACCGAACCGCCCGAAATACTATTGGTATCATCGAAAATTCCCCCGGGTGCCTGAAATTGATGAATGCTACGAGGACGATTATCCTTGCATTTTCGAAGCTGACCAACAGTTCAAACGCGATTTGTAAGTATTTTATCATGATGGCAGTACTGTGTTATTAGCACATGTATATTTAGGAGTGGTATATGTGCTGTGCTTCTGTTGACTATATATTTAGTCTATATATCATTACAATTTGTATGCTTTCAACGTTTGTATCCGTGCTGAGATCCTTTGTCCTTTCTAAAACGTTAGTGAAATTTTAGTTATTGAGTTATTAAAATATCATTCTTTCATTTCGCAGAATTTGTCTCGTAGGAATCGTTTTACAGAAGAATGATGTATGATTTGTTTGTCCTTCTACCTTCTTTTGCTATCGCAGCAAGGTCGAGACGGAAATTGTTCGTATTCTCCGACGTCGACTCTCTGATTGCATCGCCCATGAGCAACCTGATCACCTCGAACGATGTGCAAAGGTAGCGACATAAAATCGTTCATTTGATATTTTCATATCTTTTTATTCTTATGATAGCAATATTTTTCTGTTATTTTTTATTGGTTGATCCCACGCGATCCAGCTCAAGCCACATCATCGGCCCTTAAATGATTTTTCAATACCTTTGAAAATGGGATTGTGTAATAGTGATATATCCCATTTGCCGTGTCAATAATAAAAAATAGGCGTAAAGCGTAAAAAAGTAAAGAAATATGGAAGACGGAAACATGTGATTCGCTTCGTGTTCGAATGGTATAAAGTAATTTGTACATAATAGGGATAGTTTTTGAATTCGCGTGTCACAAATGTATGAAACGTGCAGATGTTATAGAATTGTTTTGTGATGAGCGATTGTTGGACAGTGCTCACCTGAAAATAACTTCGACTGATCCTCTCAATGGACTTCATCGTAATTTGTACTTCTTCTAGTATATTAATCTTTTTGTTTAATATTGTCTTGATACTTTATGCTTTCATCTTGATTCCTTCGCTATATACGTTTAAATCTACAGGTGAGGACTGATTTTGAAGAAGCTGAACTAAACTGGTTCATTAAGTATGGCGATTTAGGGTACAGGATTAACGCAAGAGACGCGTATTACAAGCAGAAGCATCGCCTGGTTTTCGAAAGGAGAAAACGGGAGCAGGAGGAACGTGAGCGGCAGCAAAAATTTACCTCGGAATAGAACAAGCTCCATGTGCTAGCGGATTGATCGTTTAAAAAACGTAGGCCATCTCTAACTAACGCCCAGCACTTCAAATTGAATAGCGGTGTATTACTAAATACCAGAGGATATGTCAATAGTGCGCAAGCACTTACAGGAAAATTTTGACGTAAGACAACGGTTACGATTCTGATTACCGCAAAGATGTCATCCTAATGTTTCATACCGTTAGGAATATGCCGCATTGAGTCGCGAATTGCGGCAAAGCGATATCAGCATCGTAAAAGAGAGTGACATTAATGAACGAAGAATAAGCGCAATTTAGGTGACAAAGATGCGCGGCGTACGGTACTATGAATAGAGGACTGTTTTTAAAGTAGTGAGATAAAAATAAGCAGAATTAAAAAAAACATACAGAAAAAGTGAACAAGAAATCAAGTAAAAACAGATGGGTAATGCACGTTCGATAAAATAAAAAAAAAAGTGTGAAATGTTTGAAAATAATAACGAACCTTTATTTATCGCTATATATACCCGTATAACAGAAAAAATGCAAGCGATTAATAAAAATGTAAGTATTTCAATAACCTAGAGAGGAGTGAATAGCAATGTTATGTCCACTGATATATTTAATTAGTCGTAGATCAAAAAAAAATTTAGTAACTTAACGCCCCGCGTTCAGTATTGCCAGCCAGACCAGAAAAACCACAAGTAAGGTGCTCAAAGTCAAGAATTACTATTTCAACAGTATTTAACTTATACTTTTTAAACTATAATGAAGTATAATTTACCTTCGCTTCGCGTGCCTATTAGTGTATGTTGCCAGTCATAAAGCAAACTCTGAGAGCTTAACCCATCTAATTACGATTTTGTCTATCTCAACCAGATGAATAGTTTCCCCGTTGGAGGTAAGTACGTAGACCCACACACAACATGCTCTCTCTAGAATTGTCAATCCGATAGTCGCAACTGCAATAATATACGAAGCAGCTTTGATGTTCTTGGCTAACTAATCCAAATGCCAAATTTTTATCGGAGAATGTTTGTCTTCCTTCCACTTCTCCAAAACCCGCTTCTTTTTGTCGACCTCATATTTTCAAAACATCTTCGTCATCATTTGCTGATTACAACTGAAATAGTTCTACAGAATCGATCATAAGATCCCGAAGGCAGCATTTCCCGCACGCCGTGTGCGTTAGCTGCCTCTCACTGGTACGTTATTACTGTTGTCATAGAAACAAAGTTAAAAACATAAATGTGAGAGAGTAAGTTGCGTGTTGACGGAAGAAGGGCGATGGGTCGATATAAAACTGTGTCAGGGGTAAACTACGAGTCTGGAGCAGCAAGCCGGCCCTAATTAGAGATTTGTGGAACGGCGCGGTATGGCCTACAGTTTGCCTAGTTCAGTAGGCCACTGGGTCTCTCCATACGCTCGTGCGTGGGTCATCGACCTAGCCACATCCATTTTGACCGTCGTCGAGATTAAAATTGGGAAGAAATGATGTAAAGCATTTCAGAGAAATCTTCTTTAAACCTTTATTTTCTTAAAGGAAGCGGTAGATGAGGCACGCTTGATGTGCGTATATGTTCTATATTGTTTTACGCCGAAACGTTGACAACTTACTAGGTCGGACTGTTAGGAATATGTCCGAAAACCCTTGCGAAAGCAGTTTATGTGTGCAGTGTTCGTGAACATCTAGCTTATAGTGAATCAGTTTAGGTTAGCCGGGTAGTAATAGAGACAAAAACAGCAAGATGAACAACGCTGTGCTGGAACTTTATTCAAAGGAAATAGTCGAAATCGACAAAAAGTACGTATACATTATAACGAACGTTCAGCATATAAAACGAGTCCGTGTACACGAAGCACACGACTGTTTTTATTTCTTAAATTTAAACTATAAACTTGAGTAAACGATTGTCGTATTTTGAGTTATTGTATTGAGTGTTTGTAGAATTATTTTATTCGAAGTAAAGGAAGTATGGAGTGAAAAAAATTCTCGCGGCCCTGAGAGTGTATGGTCGCGGCTAGGCACATTAGACATATACAAAGGGACAAGTTTATTTCTGCTAAAATAACTACTTTACTTGACCTTGCAGTATTCAATCTTAACATCTGATCTTCCGAGATAACTAACCTAGATATTAAAGACTGAGATTGATATTTTAGGGGCACATGTCGCTGTCACGCCATGTTAGTTGTTTTTCCTTGCTAATCCTCTTTAACATGTCTACTCACTCCTCTTTTGTCAGTCGGATAAACCGGAGCAGCCTTACATTGCGAACTCTTGATATTTTCAAAATGTAGGTTGGTATTTACCGTGCCATATACGAAAACTTGTCGGATTTTTTGAGGTCTACATGCAAGCTTACACTATGTAAGCATCATTCAATGAAATACATATGATACGCGTCGGAACCGGTGTAGTACTCCGTGAATGACGCCACTTTTATCTAGAAGAGAATAAGGTATAGTATAGAGCTATTAGTAAGGTTTTTAACACCGCAGTGGCTCAATTCTAATATTAAGACCAGATGTAATCAAATCCTTATCGATTGTCCTTTACCTATATATCGCCTTGTCAAAATATGTTACAAATTACTTTAGGATCGAGAAATGTTTATCGGATATTGAGATCATCCTTAAAGAAGATCTCACGTCAGAAGGAGCTAAAGGCGACTTTCTTCAATGGAGGTTGCAGTACGACGCCGCACTCATCGAGATTGAATCGGCAGACCTTGTTTCAGCGTTACGTTTGGTGGTAAATCTTTTGGATGTCTGTAATGAGCATATTATTATAAGATTTGATACTTCCTAAAGTAAATACTCGTCATAAGGAACTTAGCACATTTTTATTTAATTGCAATACTAGATGTTTTGAATGCGCCTCTAACATGCATTTAATATGTATTGTTCTTTTATTCTCATCAGTTGGAAGATTTTCACATTCGAAGTGACCGCATCGAATCTATTGAAAGAGTCCTTTTACCGTTGATAGGGTATGTAAAAAGCGTTTTGTGTGTGTCACCATTAAACTCTTACCCGGCGTCATGTCCCTTCTGTGCCGACTACCAAACGCCCGCGCCAACGGACCAAGAATCGCTGCGGTTGCTTTCTGCCATTGGTCAACATTTAGAGATGGAACTCTTACGTACTTGTGTACCCGTAGCATCAAAATGCGATGTCGTTTTAGACGAACAGTGCGTCTATTTTAACTATCGACAGAAACTTGCGCTTCTTAAAAGCCTATACGATGCGGACTATGTCAACGAGCTGCATTGGCGGCTCCGTGAGAAGCAGCTGGCGAACTTTCAGTGCACCTGCTGTGGAGAACAATGTCTTTTCTGCTTTCTTGAAGAGTGTGCGAAGTATCTAGCGCTTGACATGGCCCTAATAGATTCGGGGCTGTTTCAGCCGCTGCAAGTTTGCGATAAGCAACTGCACAGCATTTACCACAAGTGTATTTTAGATTTTATCGAGGTAAGTGTACTAAACGGCGTTGGAATGGAAGCTTAACGGTTATATACATGTATATACATATACACCTTTCCCCATATCTAAAGGCGACTTTCAACTTTTATCAAAATATTATTTATCATGTAATGTGCTGCAATGATACACAGATCATTCTGGACGATAAACTCGACGATGATCAGCTGTTGTCTACCCGACACACATTTCGGTGCTCTCTTAGAGAAAGGGAACTGGGTATCGGCTCGTTGCCCCAGTTGGCAGATGAAGGTATTACCCAGATTCTTCAGGACATGAACTGGTTTGACAATCGAGTCAAGTTTTACCTTGCAAAATACGCCTACGGGGATACTCATATAAGCGTTGGTATGTATGAACGAAGGTGATTTAGGGCGGTTCGGCGTAACCTGCTAAAATTTTGGGTGATAAGCGTATTACTAGAATATGGGCCTTGGATTGTTTCATTCCGATCCAAAACAATTGAATTTTTTTAAAATTGTTTATATATAATTTCATATACATAATTTATATTTGTTTCTTAATTGGGTAAGATATGCTTGTGTTCCACTTTCCACAGACACTAGCTGGGTATCGCAGTCGGTGCGTAGCTTAGTTTCGTCCCTCGAAACTCTCGTGCCTGGAGTCACATCCGCATGGCAACACTGGTCCGTTCCGATGGCCGACGAGGAGCGCTTCAAGAGCGTTCCTTGCGCCATGGACGGTTCTGAAAGAATAGTTCAAATCTTTGGCCTTGCATGGGATTTTGTTCTACGATTACGCCGTTTTGCAGCCATTGTGAGCAGTCGAAATAATAGCAAATCTCTTTTGGTGTCACTCAACCATTTTCTACATTCGGGCGTCGATATAGTGACAGCCACTTGCAGCTCGATAGCCAAAAGGGCAATTATTAACAATAAGACCTTCATCGCATATAATAGTGTCGCATACGTGCGAATTCAGCTTGAGGCATTTCAGCAGACGTAAGTGTACATTAAATTCCTACACCATGATATATTCGGCGATTGCCTGTGTACCAAACACATTAATACAACATGTGAAGAATTACATGCATGGATGCTCTAAGGCGATCTAATAATATCATTATATCTCGTATGTAAGTATTGCCCCAGATTTTTAATCTAAGACCACTTGAGTATTTAAATTTCTGACATAGCAATTTTATCATTGCGTTCGCCGTTTCACACTTGAATTGGCTATTATACTAATAAACCCCGAACACCTCACAATTTGTAATTGAACGCTTGTAGATGGTTCACTATGGTTTTATAATCACCACGACGACATTCAGTTCCATGTCGAACCCACTAAGAAGGTGTTCCGCACGAGTTGTTTCTCTATACAATTTAGAAACAGAACGTCGCTATCATCAACTGACTAATACTTTTCTGTTGTTTCATCGTCTAATTAAGAAACAGTGACGTCGCTGACCTTCCATCTGGTGTCATGTCAAAACTATCAACGGTTGAGGACTCTCTCGAATATCATATTGTCTGCCATCACGTTAAATGGGCTTCGAGTTCAGCCAGGCACAGCCTCTATGACTTCAGCTCAATACAGAAGCCAGATATGGTATTAAGATTTCAATACTATTAATGCTTATTTACGACAAGGTCATGCTATGGTTACTATCTTAAGCATTATGATCATTACGTCTACCGGTCCTTAGGCAAGTATATAAATAAATTAAAATTGTACATTTCAGGATGGATTTACACTGGCTCCAGCCTCGCTTCACATTTATATGGAAAACCTCTGCGCGAGACTATCGCGTGTGCTTTGCCAAATTGGCTGCCAAAAGGTTCGAAAACAATGAGAATTGTACGGAATTAGTGTAAAACGCAAGCGGACATCTGTTCCGATTTTGAACATGAAAGCCAGAATTTCTTTCCCAGTTGCTCGTCTCTCATTTATTTGCTCGGGTCGGAATTAGCGGAGACTAGCGATTCAACACGATATAGAGACTGGGAAAGAACAAGCATCTGTTTTATCGGAATAGACCTAAACAAGAGTCTACTATTTAAAAAGATCACGCTACTCAATAAATTTTACTATGAAGTTAATGAGTACATTGGTTTGTTCACATGCAGATTTTCCTTTACCGACTCTGCAGGTTGTGTCACGAGTATGGAGTGAGCTGTGCACAATGCTCTGCGCAACCTATGCGCAAGCTAAGCCAAGCGAACAACAGGTGGCGCTGTTGTCCCGCGATATCGACGTCGTCCTTGCTACAAGCTTCAATGTTTTACTGTTTGCCTGCGAAGACGTGCAACATGTGCTCGGAGCACTTGACGAGGGAGGGGATCCACGAAAGGTAAGAGCAGATATTTAAGCTAGGCAGCATAGCTACGATGGGCAATTTTCTAGGCAAACAATGTTTTTGTATTGCCTAAGTCTTGGCACTGCTGGCGACATACGCATCGCACTCTGACATGATGCTTCAATTCCAGTTGCGGCATGTAAAAAACATTCACGCAAGCTGCGTTCTCTTATTGAGCACAAAGTATCTCACGGACTCCCCTGTGGACGCGCTCTACCAGACCTTCAAGGGCGGTTTACTGCCCGATGCTCGAGCTCCTCTTCCTGGCACCGTGTGGGTGTCGCACCTCTTTCAGAATTCAATCAATGGAGCTGGATTTCGCCTAGACTCTGCGCCGAACATTCTCGTTTGGATTCTTCTCGAGATGATGCGCGTACAGAAAAACCACACGTTTGTACTTTGCGTAAAGGTGAGTGGTCATGTTGTTCGTGCGCACACTGGTCGATGCTCCTTCGAAACACTACGTGCATTAAACTACCAGTCGGCTCGAAATGTTTATTGAAAGAAATCAACAACTTTTACATGCATAAAAATGTGCAACAATACCAAAGCGTACAATATACCTCTAAAGAGGGCAGAGGGTGAATTGTCCCTAAATGTCTTGATTTTAGTTGTACGTGTCAAATATATCGAATATAAAACGCAGTTTGTGCCAAGATTCTGGTAGAGACATCATAAACATTTTACAGAATATTTTATTAACTCATGATTATATCAACAGATAAATGTTTACAATACATTAAAGAAACGATACGAAATTGCATTTGGTTATGAATTTGAAACCGTTAGTTATGAAAGCGACTATATCGTGCTAAAATATTATACTACTACTACTACTACTACTACTACTACACTATATATATATATAATTATATAGTGGAACAAATAGCAGCATCGACTTAGCTGAATGATGCGTATCACGCGATCAAAAATCGAATAATGGTATAACGCGCTTCACAAAAAGGTTTGAGTAGGTAATAGGTCATTAGCTAAAGTGAGTGGTGGCCCGCTAACATTATGAACGTGCATGAAAGATTCAAATAACTTTATAGAATAATGGCACTGCAAAAGTTTGGGTCGGCCTCAAATACTACACTGAGTATTGCGAGAATAACAAGTATATTTTGCTTTAAATATCCGTTTTAAGCGTTAGCCACACATGATCGGAAAAGCTGTTCATTCCTACCTGGAATTCTAGGTCGAATGTTATACGAGATAGCTTTGCAACGCATGATCGAGACGTTAGCTAGAGACTGTAATAATATTGCCACACTGTTCAGCGTAAATTAACCCGGACATTTAATTCGAAGTCCCTCTGCTAGACACTTACGCTCAAGTGCCTTCCCGGACCGTTTTAGCAGCTTCAGCAATACTTATTTTATCAAAAATAGTCCATTATATCTGTGATTTAGGCAATGCGCGCATTCAACCATATGTTGTCCATTCTGCTGGTGCGTCAGGGCTGTGCTGTGGGCGCCCTCAATGAAGACGAGCAAATGCGTCTCATGGATGCCGCGTTATCTTTGGGAACATCGAGACCACCTTGTGAATCATCCCACAGTTTCGTTGGAGATATGATCATTCCCATTATTGAAAGGTGCGTTTAATTTTACTGCTCCCTACATTTCGACAAGTGCGTGCTAACTTCGATATACAGTTGTCAATAGACGCAGAGATTCAATTGTTTTGTGAAACTCTTTTACGTTCAGTGCTTGCAAATGTCATTGAAGCGCTTATTCATGATCACGCTGCCATCCTTTGCTAAGAATCTAAACATTGCGGCGAACCAACTCGGCTTTTTCAGGACGAATTCGTGGAAAGCGCTTGGCTCGGATTGCCTGAACGCAAACGTGAGTTTTATATTGAACGTAAAGGCGACTAATTTAGTTGTTTAAAATTATACAGAACTGGCGCGAATCTAAACTTTGACTGTTAACGGTTAAATGATTCATTGTCTTATGTTGAATGATCTATTTGTTGAGACTTGACTGATTTTTGCACAATTAGGAACTTTTTTCGAGAAGCACGAGCGTATTCGGACCCAAACGGTTATCAAACATTTTCTCTCTATTATTTTCTCTCGCAGCGTCCTTGGTGGTACAAAGTACTTCAAGGGAGACTTAAGCCGTTTGTAAGAGGGTAGGTTATCTAATAAATTCATATAATAGTGCCTAACTGTATTGCTCAACAATCTTTTAAGATGTATGTTTTAGATTTTGCTTGAATAGATGTATGTTAAATGCACCAAACATGAATATCTTTGCTCAGTATGCAAGTTAGTCTCACATTTTCTGAATGTGTTTAGCGAAAAAAGGATTTAAACTTTAAGTAAGTGATTAATATTTTAAGATACAACTAGACAAGTATATAATATCTGAAAAACAGTGTTATGTTTATAGGGTTGTCTTAAGTGTAACTGACTTAGCTACCGCAAGGATCCGCCGAGAAGCCGCATCCGATTCTGGAGCACAACTCAGTTCGGCCAGCTGGAAATCGACTTGTGAAAGACTTTTGGGCTTTGTCGGCGAACGTCTTGATGAGGCAGCCCAGAGTCGAAAGGAGGTTTGTTTAGCAAATGCCCAATTTTTGCCCCACAATTTTTCAGGGCGCTTGAATCGAACTAATGCGAACGCTAAAAATAATAAAAAGCAGTGATAATGTTAGAAGCATTGGAAGGTTGAACTGCAGTTTGTGTATACCTGTAGGGATACATACAGAAAACAGTTCTAAATGTAAGTAGACTTAATGAGGTAGTTTTCTCTTCGATATCCGCGTATAAGATAAGAATTACTGAGACGCCGCCTTCTAATTCCATAGACAGAACTGTGAAAGCCTCTTACATTCGATACATTCAATATTATCAGCTCTGAGCACTGCGAGCTCAAGGTAAATTACAACGAACTATACATATTACGCTTTAGAATTTGCACTCTATACTTTATCGGGCGAAAAATAAATACTGAACAATCCTGCTTTCATAATAGGTGGAACGCTTAGTCGAGCACATAGTCGACCATCTTGGGTTGGTTTCCCGAGACATTCTCATATGCTTCACCGCAATGGATGATCAACAAGCCGGAAATGTTACACCACTTCTGGACTCTATCGGCCTGCAGTTTCTGCTTAACACTGTTTGTGACCTAATGAAAGACGAAAAGTTTTTACAAGGGGTATATGGATTATCGAACGAAACAATAAATGAAAACTGTCGAAGGCTTTGCGAACGCCTCCAGGAAGAAGTGTTCGGAGAAGGCCGAGAACGGGAAATAAGCGCAGCAATTCACCAGAGACTTCTTGTCATCAAAGGAATTATCGACAGTGCTAGGTGAAAGCTTTCATCCTATATAATTTTCCATGCTTTCTTTAATAAAGTACTTATTGCCGTAGGGAGTTATTAATACTACAATATATCTTTGAGGTGGTACTCCAGATACGATCTAAACTTTTTGTTGTACACACAAAAACTGCGATTTTTTTTCTTCTCAGAGAGCTGTGTCCGTTTATGGCAGGCGACGCCCTGCAGGGTGATGCGTACGTCGCTTCACTGGAACTTCCGCTATCGACATTTGACCACCAGATCGCTGGTCAGTTGACAGCTGATGAAGGTTAGTAACAATGTGAAATAACGGATCTCTAGAAAATCACATTGTATAACGCATCACACTTATTCAAGCTATATTTATACTATATTGGAATTTACATTCCAGATGTTGTTCAACTCGAAACGATTCGCGATATCCTTCGGGCTAATGATGAATGGTTTCGTAAGAGTCTTGGCGTTGACGATTCCTTGGTAACGTTTGGGCAGCCCGGCATGACTGGTGGTCGGGACGTTACTCTTAGGGCGCGTCCGGATCCTACTAGCCGATCAGGTGAAATTGAGTCAGGACCCTTGCGTGCGTACGTTGCATGGAGAACAGGCTGCTCGGAAAGATTCGATTCTGTAAAAGGTAAGCGCTGAAAGAGTCGTTTTATATGACGGTTTTCATGTAACCGAAAAATAACAACGGATGCAGGTCCACGGTCTTATGTCGAAATTTTGTATTAAAAATTTACTATAGTAATCGATTATTATCACAGTTCAACAAATTAGTTGTGCAAACAACATATTGTGCGTGTGTACGACTACAACTAAACTTATTAGACCTAAATTTTTTTACTTAGTATATTGTGTTCTTATACCATCAGGATTCAATCCACAAATCAGCAACGTTGCGGACGTTTTGTCCGAATTCAACTTTGCCGCTCTCCTCAAACAGCATCCCCAAATCTCCTCAAAGGAACAACAAGATGTAAAGGAAGTCCAGTTGTTACGCAGTCTCTTTCAGCTCGATAGGATACCTGATGAAGAGCACTGGCAAAAATCCACAAACATTTAGGCAACATTTGAGGAGATAAAAAGCTGTACTTATCACAACGTTGTATTTTGAATAAATTTACGAGTGTAGCAGTTTAACATTTCTTTTTTGCTCTAGTTTTACAAAGGTCTTTCAAATGATTTCTTTTGTTAGCAATTTCCAGGAAGTATAACAGAAACTGTAATAATCAATTACTGGGATTTTGCATATTTTGATACCAAAATGGATACTAAAAGTCGAATTTTAAAAAGCTTCATTGGTAAATATATACGCATTTTATATGCACGTTTAGACGTGAGCACCATAATGGCAGCTAGGACCGCTTCGAGGATTTTTAAGGTTTTTTTTTATGTGCCACTTTTATATGAGCATGATGGTAGATGACAATAAAATTCAACCTCAGGTATATTTTACACATCTGCAGCTTTTTTTTCTATTATCGTGTTCATTGTGAAGGCCGAGCTTATAGCTACGACAATTTTATTCATGCCATAAAATAGTCGAGGGAGCCCAGTATGTTCTGAAATCAATGTTTATACCATGCCTCTTTAAATCATATGCGGTGCCTCGTACATTAAACGATCGCCGAACGTATAAGTTGCTAGCTGTGAATTACTTCCAAGTACCTCCATAGCCTGTAGAATCACGTCAAGTTTCTGACTACATTGTCTTTCCAACAACGTAAATTTACATCGACAACTCGGTTCATGGCAACCCTCCAAATTAAAACATTTGGGAATGCGAAACGTTTCCGTAATAGCTTGATATGATCGAGCCCTGTAGATTCGCGTCACAGCGTTATTTTGTCAAAGCCGTTACGCATTGTTATGCATCACAATAGCTAGTTCTTATACTGGCAACTAGTTCACCTACAAAGAACTAACACAACTAAGGAGGACAAAAGGTACAGCCACAAAGCAGAAAACTTATCCACAGCTCCAAAGTCAGGCGTGAAATTCCCAAATGTATCGATCCCGTTCTTGTCCAGTACTCTGCTTTGTGCCTAGCTCGTTGCGTGTGTATGACGTGGACTATATTTCGATGAAAGGATAGCAAGAAGGTCATTTGTGTTCACAGTTTGGTGTACGATTAATGTGTTTTTCATTTGCATATTGTCTTGTATGCTTACAGCTCTCAATTGGCCAAGCTCGCAAGATCTTGTCATTAAAATGTAGTACTTGAAAAGCTCATAATGTTTGCCTCTGAAGCAGTATGTAGTCTAATCATAGGTCGCCAAGAAAAGCATAATAAACGTGTATGTAAAGGTTGAGGCTAGATCGACAGTCCGTCTATGCCACAGCAATCATATGTGGCACTATTGGTCCGTTACGGTTACCCCACACTTCGAAAGTGATGCCAGTGATCTAACAACACGCCGCTACGACCGCTGCATTCATATTTCATTTCAATGGATTTTCTTATCAGTTCTTGCAGAATCGATGTACTTACACAGCGTAAGCACGATACGGTGCGAATTTGCATTTTTTGAATCAAGCAGTTTACTTGATTGTGTTGCGGTTAAGGGTGAAGTACCGATTGCGTATAGTTACGTCCTGCCTACGTACGCTTCGAGGCCCTGTTCCATAAGTCGCAGCTCTCGATGCTTGGTTCATCGCCCCCCAAAGTATCTTACCAAAAGGCTGCTGCAAGTAATTATTGCTACGTTCACTGTGTGCTTTTTTTGTTGTTCTGTCCGCCGCTTGGAATAGATTAACTTCCGACAAGAAAAAAGGTTTGTTCCAAGCATACGGAATCGACACATATGGCAGTGTTCATGAGGACGAAGAATTTCTGCGATGGGCATTCCTGTTAGGGTAGTTTAATTTCAGGTAGCGTCCGGACAGCTGGTTGCTTTGGCCTTTGATGGAACAATCTGTTGGTTGTTTTTAGCCTCTGATCTTTTTTGAACTCATTGCCTTATAATAGAAATCCAGTAATGCTTGTAAGCCACGGAAAACACTGTAGTTTGATAGAATGATGACCACTGCTACAAATATATAATATGTGTTTAGTTCCGTAGTAGTTAATGTATACATATAAATGGTACGCTCTAAATGGACGCTTTTTACTGTTGTGTCATGGCTCATTGTTCGGCTCTGTAAAATGAATAAAAACGAATATCAGGTTTATGCTTACTAGTATCCACTGCGAAGCTTCCAATCTAAATATAATCTTAGCTAAAATTAGAGTGAATTGAATAAATAGTAAATGGAGTGCATATATTTGACGTATGGTAACTAAGTTAAATTCGTTATAGACCATTCATAGACGTCCTTAGAGGAAGACCCATTATTAAATGTAGAAGCACTAAATAAAAACGTATTTCATCATACCATATGCCGCGTATCTAGATAAGGAATAGGCGATGCTGTCTCGTCGCACTTTTGTCTAGCGTAAGCTAGTCACGACAGCACGTTTCAGTGTTGAACAAATCGGATACACAAGTTGAGTAAACAAGGTTTGAAGTTTAAATAATGTCGTAAGTGCTCGAGATGAAAAACTACACACTGTTTTTATATGCTTTATAATATCGATAAGTACGTGCTAGCCCATTGTGAATAGGTGCGGGGTACGAAATTTTTGAAAGCCGTTGAACAAGCCCCATTTAACTAAGTAGGGATTAATAATTGTTGAATTGACAGTGAATCGATGAATCTTTAGCTGATTCAAATCAGATTTTCCTTATTGATTTCGCTTAGTTCTCAAAAGCTCGCATGCCACGGGATTAGTATCTGTATTAATAAAGTCGATTTATTTCAAAGGCAATATTGTCAGTTTACTGTCTTCAGGTCTCAAAATTGGATGTAGCGCCTCTGCCGAGTATAGTGTTTCCACTAGACAGTCACGGGTTGTTACAGTACGCTACCGGTGTACAATGTTAGACTTGTTTTAGTGGAATTTCACCGCAAATAAGGCTTGATAGTGTTGCGCTAAGTATGCAATCGTATATTTGCCTACAAGCCGCATGCGAATCGGTAGGTGGTTAAGGGCTAATTACAGGCCTGGACGAAAGTGTTGACTGTAAAATTTTTTGGGGAGAGAACTATGTCGTCTTTACAGGCGGCTTTCTAACTAGAAAAATGAACCAAGTTAATTTATCGCGTTTAATATTAGGTGACGATTCAACCTCTAAGCTCATTTTACTTTCGGTAACTTTATCATATTATGGATACGGTACTGTTGGAGATGCAGCACGCCATTCTGTACCCTGTAATGGACAAACCTTGGCCCTAGCAAATCGGTGAACTTAAAGAACACGAGGGTATGCGCGTCGATACACCGGTGCCCTAAAAAAAAAGTGTTTTTCGAAACAATTATGCAGATTTTAGCCGACTACTCGAAATTCGTTGACAGAGCGTACCCTAGTGTATGGTGTTTCTCTATTAACAGCCTTATCTGCAAAGCAACATGTGGCTTGAATTTTTTGCCTCCTAGCACGTAAACCATCAGAACGATGTTTCGTTACTAAAAGCTTAGTTTGCATAATGCGATGTCTGTGAGCCTAATTGGCAGCAGCAGGGCTTGACGACGGCGAAACGGAAACTGTGTGCTTCAGCTCAGGACTGTAACCAAAAGCCGAGTGCTCCGCGTGCGGCGCGTAACGAGTTGGTGTTCACGAGCGAGCCAGCCTTGCTCTCTCGTGAAGCACGTTCAATTCTATACAGGGCGTCAGACTGCCTGAGCTGAGTGATGGTAGCATTATTTTGTCATGTCTCATCGGATCTAAGTGTTTGACGAGATGTTAAATAGGTCCGAAGACCACATTTTTGTACTACATGCTTACAGTTTTCTTATCTGGAATATATAATCTTATCTAAAAATAGATCACTCCGCTGCTTCAAGGTTAAAACAAGTAGATGTACGAGTCAATAGTATCTAGTAGTGCTAACTTTTCTCTCTATAGTAGATTTGTGTATTTGATGATGTTTGCCGTCCTTTCCTCCAAAAGCGATACTGTGACACAAACAGGCTGAAGCTTTTTAACTTTACAAACAAAAATATGTTTTGTTATACATCTACTATTAGATCCGAGATTATATTGTTTTTCTATTGTAGGAGATTTAAATTATTTCAGAGCTACTTATTGCTCTATAGGAAGCCTTTCTGCCAAAAAGCGAAAGTAATTTTTGCATTGATCGTCTTTACGTACAGTATAATAAATTATGTGCCAGAAGTCGACCATTACATTGACCAATGTTCTTTGTCTGTGGCTACGCTTTTGTATTTTTCCCGCTTTTCGAACAATAAATATTGATAACTATTCTCATCTTTGCTCATTTGCTGCATATCCTTGTCAAATCTTCAGTGTTGATGTCGTATCAAAAACTATTTTTGCCAGCTGAAATTCAATATAATGTTTTTACTAAAAATCGCATACAAACACTTCTCGCGAATTTTAAAACGCTTTTCAGTTACGAACACGTCGTGCAAAACCATATCGATCTTCATCAACAGCCTTTTAATTGCATTCGCCCCGTTACTTGTTAAACAGAAGCGATCGACTCAGCGAGATCTTCATACCTAATCTTTTAATGGGAAGCAAGCTCTTCCAAGTCTCACCGTCAGCTGACAGCTAAAATAAAAAAAAAGTATTTCTATAGTGTAAATTAATGATAACGTATCGCATGAAAATTCTACTGACGAAACACATTTTTCCGCACATTTGAACATACAAACAAAAAGCCGGTAAGATATTTTTGGTTAACTAATAGCCTCTAAAGGGTTTCCTCGCATTGCTAATGAGAACTGTGCATTCAACTGATCAATATTTAAGGCAGGTTGTATCGGTCGTATCGGCTCCTACAAGCCATCGACTTAGTCACGTGTACTGTTTACTGCTACTAGTACCGTTTTATAGTAAATGAGGAGGACGCCTCCTCCAGCCAGAGGGAAACAGGGGGTGGGCGTAATTCCTCTAAATGCGAAGCTCGGCATTCAGTCTGCGTGCCCTCCGTCGCTGTGTTTATTCGTACCACCCAATCCCGGAGTCTTTCACCCCCTGCTAGGTCTCTATCCTCTCGTCCGCCCTTCGTTTCTAAGCGGTAGCCGCCATCAGCTACGGCAGCTCCACCGTAGCCCGCTGCTTCAGGGGAGATCGTGCAGGTTAGCTAACGTGTTCAGTGGGCAATTTGCGTTAGCTGGCATAGATTGAAGCAAAGGCGTTCTTGTACACTATCCTAATGACTTACTGCGTAAATTCAACCGCTAACTTATATATTTATATAGGACAGTCGTGACTATCCTGTAGTGACAGTCAAATGAAGTAGGTTACCTTGAAGTCTGTTGTATTTTCGGATACGATGGTTGTCGATGTGTGGATCCTGACGGAGTATGAGTTCGGCAATTAGGTACGGTAGAGGAAAATTTGAATCAACGAGTACGGCTAGTTCGGGACAGACTAATTTAGGTATGCAGAGATTGGATCTAAACGATAAGCAGAATTTTCATCATGATACGAACATTTCTTGTGTAGAAGCATCGATAGTATGACTAGAGTAGTTAAGTTATGACAATTTTAGCTGCTGACCTGTGGGAAGTTTTCGTAGCTAACTTTTCCATATTATTAAACGATGTGTTTCACAGCTCAAGGTCGCCACGTTTGCCTTTCCAGGCATTTCTATCCGTTATGCGCGGAAGCTTGTGAAGCTTTATCCGGACGCGACTATTCTCCAACAAATTCGACATAAGTACAGAACTTGATGGATAGGCTTCTAAGCAAGTCAGGTTGTCAGCGTTCTCTAGTAGAATGATCTCAATCCGACTGATTTTTAGAACTGTGACTAATTTAATGCACCTGAAAAAATTGAACAGCTTAATAGCTGTGATGTTATGCTCATAAAATTATAACGGATCATTGTAATTTGGATTAGCTGAAGAGCGCGGAAGATTGACGAGGAAATAAACCGTCGTCAATATTGTCGGTAATTTGCCTATGGGGAGGTAAGTTTGCTGACTCGATAAGTTTTTTTATACTGTCATCCCCATAAACAATCCCTGCTAACAGTAGCTAATTTGAGGATGCGAGCAATAGGGCTTGTTTAGTTAAAAAAAAAATGAGAAGAGATTGTTCATAACGCTATTACGTAGGAAATCTATCAGGTTCGCACGGGAAACACAGTCCACCGCGTTTCGTAGCGGCATCTATTGGCTTAACTGACAACTAGTAACAAAAACAAAACATAGCGTAATTGAATGAGTGGGTTAAGCGATCATTCGTTGAGCAAAAGTGTTGGGTCCGATATTCAAGTGTAATTTGGGCGAGAAAATATTGTTTGTTTAGGAAATCAACTATATTGTTACGAATTATGATGTATTATACTTTTAAAGCAAACGACTCATTGTGTTTGTACGTAATCAACAGTTTAAACGGCTTTAAATAATATTCCTCGCTAAACCTCATTTGAATCGGAACCAGGGCTTGATATTAGTGATTTATGTTTAAAAGGAATGCAAGTCTGCATTAAACCCAAGCTCTATCCAAGTAAAACAATCAGTTATATTTACGTACTCCTAATATCTATACCAGTCTGTGCTTTCTATTGATTAGACGGCGGAAACTTGGGTTTACAACAGTCAAACGCAAGTTAAGTTTTTAATTTTTAAATGTTTCAAATTCATCAGGACTCAGTCTGAAGAACTACTTTGCTGAGGACAATAAAGCCAATTTCCATTAATGTTCTGTCCTTATTTTCACCAACTTCTACAGCGGATCTGTCGTTCACACTGTGTCTATGTGCAAACACAAAACAGAGCTTCCGAGGGTGTTCGCCGCCAGTCCAAACGAGCGTCGCTTTGAATCGTTTAGGTTGCACATTTTCAAAGCGTTTTACCATCTACGTTTCAATATACGTAGACATACATCGTGCACAAGAAAATGTCCAGCTCGACCGTGGGCATTTTCCGATTTCCTTTGTTGTCAATTTTCTAGCCTACACTGAACATTTTTGAAAAACGATGACCATCTGTCTTTTGTTGTCGCTTTTATCCGTCTGCTGTCTTGTAAGCATTGATCGATTTTCGCGATAGCAACTATTGCGACCGTTATGATAATGGCGACGATCTTGGTGAGCCATAATGATTGTCATCGTCGTTATTGTTGCGGTAAAGAGCAGTGGTAGAAGGCAACAACGAGCTTTGGCAACGGTCATAATGGCTGTCTTAGCGGCGATGGTGGCCGCGCTTTAGCTGGTAGTGGGTAAACGGCTAAGGGGGAAGGTTATAACGGAGGTCGGTTTCGCTACTTCTACGTAATGGCAACGCAACACTAGCTTATCTCATGTAACTGCTGCTAATAAAATTACTAATAAAAGTTAACTGAGAATAGTACTATTACCGGCACTACGGAAAACGGGGCGTAACGTGTGAATTACGACCTCTGGAGGCAATCCAGAAAGGACGAGACTAAATGCCCCCTCAGAACACTATGGAAAAATCCCAAGGGGGCGCAATCTCCTAAGAAAACAGACCAATAGGACGACGAAGTTGCGCGAGAACTTCTCGAATGGCAAGCAATGCAGGGACAAGAGCCCGATCGATGCGTCTGGCTACGGCCGTGGAGTCCCTTGCGTTGGAACAACACTGCCAAATGTCATTTGCTGCTAAGATCCTCTTTGACATTCATCGCAGCGAAAGAAGCTGAATGTGTACATTCAGCTTCTTTCGCTCATATACCAAAAACATCATTTATGTCGGCGGTCGCGACGTTGTCGTCTGTCGCGACGGGGCTAGAGACGGCACATCGAATCAACATTACAACAATATGGGCGCAACGACAGTGATGGCCAAATGACGAGTTCAATGAAGAGAATGAGGGGGCAGTGGGAGGGGGCAGAACTGACTTTTGAGATGGGAAGCCATGGAATGGAAAATGCGAACACTGAGTACGCGCACATAGAAGTTCTATGGAGACACTTCTCTTGAAGTTAATTTGAATTAAATTGTCTGTCGTTTATGGGAGTCACTGACGATAAAAGGTTATGCTTTAAATACACATTCATAATAATTTAATATTATTATTAATCAATATCACATCTAATTTGTTGTTATTTCGTATAGAAATATAACCTTATATATAATACACTTGTATTTAACTTAACGTATATAT